>NC_087465.1:16225000-16282500 GCF_036321535.1 Camelus dromedarius | reverse complement strand
CGAAGTAGCTGAAGTAGGAAACCCAAGCATGCCTGCACCGGGAGGTGTTAAAGCTGAAAACAATAAGAGACATGCCCACTGTCAGTGCACGGAAGACTGATGCTGAACCCCTAAGCAGAAGTCCCTGCCGACGTGGGCGGTGTCCGAAAAGACGTATTACACACACCAGGAGAAGTCGCCCGCACCAGCTTTTCTGAGTTTATCATCTTTCTTCTATTGGTGTTAACCCCCACCACGACTCTCAGGAATGTCATCTACACGGTTGAGCAATATTTTACTCTGAAAACAAAAGGCTCCCATCACATGAAAGATAGACTGTTAGAACAAGGACATCATGGTGACCAGCAGTTGGGTACTCCTAACTGACACTTTGCAAGATTCCTACTCTGTTCTTTATTGTAACCGATTGTGACTGTACCTCTGGAAAGGCGGGCCCACTGGTCCTCCACTTGAGCAGTCTGATAATTACCACATTCACGAAAAATAATTAGCTATCAAGTAAAATGAAGTCCATCTGCCTAAGTTCCAGTAGGAAAACAAATTTGGGTCAAATAAAGACGGGGATAAGCTAATTAAATAGCAAAAGTAAATGACAACTGATGACACTGGAAAACAAGTAACAGTGTAGTCACAGCTCCTCTTGATCAGGACTGAGCATGGTGAGGTCTGATGCCATTGTTAAGTATACAGGTTAAGCTGCTCATTACCATCCAGGCACTTTGGCTAACAGAGTACTTGATAGGGACTGAATGTATTAACACTCAACTTCATCACCCCCAAAACATGCTGCGTCTAGGTTTGCTTGTAGTATGCAAAAATGGTCCCCACCTCATTAGGCAGACACACATAGGGTAGAGTATGACTAGTACTGAAACAGAAGAGATCTTTGCTGGATTTCAAGTACTCGATCTAATGCTGTGGCTAGTAGTAAGGTATTATGAAGCCATTTTTATAAGCTGGAGAACTGGGTGAGAAACTAAGAGCTCAGGATAGAAAAAGGAATTGTAAAAGTCTGTGCCTTTCTGAGTTTTAGAGGCAAACACAGTTGACTGCCAAAGGAACAGACTGGAAGCCTAATTGGGTGGTGGTTCATTCTTGAAGGAGGAAAGGCTCACCACCAAGTGATCAGGACAAGGACCATGATGGAGACCCACTGGGCTGATGGCAGAATTAACTGGGAGAAGGTGAATGAAGTTTAAGTTATTAGTGAATAGCTAGAGAGAAAATGATCATAAGAGATAAGACAACCATCTTTTAAATACTGGTTCAAGTCTTAACCTCTATGAGAAATGCAACATTTGAGTGTTCAAAAATAGAAAACAAATGACACAAAAACTATGTGTTTCCATTTTCTTAGCTAGAAAAAAACTTTAGTTTCTTAATTGGTCTTTATGCAACGGAGGAAGCTTGTCTTAGGCTTAGCATCCAGGACACACTCAAGTCCTCAACATCACACTCAACTTGACCCTAACCATGATCATATTACTGTCAATTAGCCTAGCTTATTACCGGCTGCTCTTCTTAGTAACCTTACCACAGCCAACTCTTCTCCGACCTGCTTTGAAATAATTTCTGTAGTTGTATCAGTAATAGTCTCTAAATTTCCATCATGTTAGAGAAGAGTCTTTCAATATCCTCAATGGTAAGTGGGGACAGATGCTAAAAATTCCATTTTTCTGGGGGAGAAAATCAAGTCCTAGGGCTGTGAAATGACTTGACAGAGAGAAATCTACAACTTGATGGTAGATGTGTGGTAGGGAAGCTAAATATTATAGCTGCCACTCAAATTTGTCTTCCTGTCTAATTGGATCAATTGTAAATGGTAAACTATGCAAATATGGAAAAAACAATCCTTGAAAATAATAATATTGTACATCCAAGAGAAATATAGTGAGTATCCACATTTTACAGAAGAACGGCTAACATATTTGAAATAAATTTAAATGAAAATGGCTTAAGATTTCCCAGGATATAGTAGCAATGAATGAGTAAATCCCCAAATCTTTAATCCAATTTAGTGTGATAGACTTCTTAGATTCATGGGACTTAGCCTTAGAGAAAATGGTAAAATAATGGAATTGCTTTTGGGGATCCAAACCCACAACTCCCTTGCCTTTATTCCTACACTATGATGTCTGGTATCTTGATCTTCTTTTTACTTCCCTCTCTATAAAATTTTATTTCCAAGGAAAAAAAAAAAAAAAACCAAAGATATGAATACACCTCTTTTTGAAAAGGATCAGTATATACTAGATTAGATAATTTGAGGTTTCTTCCTGCTATGATATTCTGATTTCATGATATTCTATGCTATTTTCCACTAAACACTTAACAGAGGATAATGGATTAAGTCAGAAGAATTAATACCTAATTACAGAATTTCAGGCATGAGTGATTCAGGTAGAAGAAGATTCACCGAGGACAGGAGATCCTTCCTTGCATTGTTAGAATGATACTATGTTGGTAGCTAGCTTCTTTTGCTTATTCATAAAGCCAACCTTAGTTCTGGGTCTAGTAAACCTAGACTTCATACTCAGTAACTGCACACCCTCTCACCTGAGGGCTTTCCCCCACTAAATCTAAGGAAACTGGTGGCTCATCCCTCTGACATGAGGATTTAAGACAAGAGAAATTGTAATGAACTAAGACTTAAAAAAAATAGCAATACTAGTTAGAAAGTGCGTAGATAAGTAGTGAATTTTTAGCTCAGGCTTTCCCATCAGATGGGGTCTACAAATTCCTATCCAGAGGTCATATAGTGAAATAATGAAAATTTTTATTACAATAGGAAAAGGAATAGGAATAGGAATCCCAACTACTACAGTCAAAGACTATAAGCATTTTAGGAATTCAACATCTTGAGGAGTGAGTCAAGTTAAACGATCAACTGTTAAATAAAAATGTTAGGAAAAGAGAAACAGACCAAAGATAATGAATAATGTACATTGGGGCTACGAGTAAAAGACACAAACTTATAAAAACCGGCAGTCAAAAGTTCAGCTGTCAACTGATATATGAAAACCAGAAATAGAAGAGAAAAACTGAACGGTAATCGTGATACAAAATAAGTGGTGGTGACTACAAAGATGCATTCTTTCCTGTTCCCTAACTCTTACTCCAATTCTTTGAAATTTCACTGAGAGATGGAAGTTTTTCTACAGATAATCTCATGCTACCATCATTTTGTTTGGTTTTGTTTTCCCGAGACAGCTTCATATTCCCGAAAGTCATGCTTCCAAAAGAAAATGCCTATCTCACGATGAGTGTAGATGTGTTCTCTTTTCCCCAAATTTCTTTGATCTAGGTCTCCCAGAGGGAAAATCTGCTCTGAAGTGAAAAATAAAACTAATTATGTACACGGGCCAAGGACAATTGTGCCAAAATTATTAAAGACTTACTTGTATCTAGATTTACCCCAAATGTGCTAGTAAATTACACTGAAGTATGAGAAAAATGCAAAAGGCATGTTCTAAAGTTCCATTTAAGGAAATGGGGTTAGGCAGTTTTTCCAAAAACTAATGGATCATATAAAAATCAGACACTGCTTAAAACAATAAAGGAAATCAGTTAAAAATTAAAAAATCAAGTTATTTTCCTATTCCTCTTGAGCAAAATGCCAGAAGCAGCTAACGTCCTGAAGGGTAAAAATGTAAAGTTTTCTAATTTTTTCCAGGTGTTAAGGCACATGAGTTTCTATTGACATTTTCTCTTTTTGCATATGATCATGATAGAAAAAGACAAAAGTTAGCAGAAAATAATTCCTTTTATTAAAAAATGAGTGCTAGTAAGCAGTGCTCCCGAGCACAGGGCTGAGTCATTGTTCAGGAAGCAGCAAACATGATGGGTATTACTCTTGAAAGAGCCGTCTTTGTAATCTTGACGGACTAAATAATTTGAAGATTTCCTGAAAGTAAGGTAAGGAAATTTTATGAGAATTAAAGCTGCTAAAATACAACAGCAATTCCACCCAAAAAAGAACAAAATGGGTATTTAAATCAGGAATTTAAGAGGTTGGTAAATGCTAAAACTGAACATGTATAATGCAATTAAGTCAATTTTGGGGGTGCAGCCTTTGCAATCAGACATTACTTACTTTATGGCATATCTCATTCAGTGGAGTCTCTTTGTAGTGATTTGCTCAGGAACAAAACCTTGAAATCTACCTTTAGAGGGATGGGGTGCCTTTAAAATGAAGACTTTTCCATAACTAAATCCCATTACATAATGGGCCCAAGATGAACATGTCATATTGTCAAAGTTTATCCATATAGATAACAAACTGTTAGAAGAGCTCAGGGCATGTGAGAAATACAAGAATATTCTACTTAAGAAGTAATTTTCTCCTTTTGATTTCAAGTAGCTGGGATGTCTGTTTCTCCCATCAAGCAAAGGAGATACCTGTTTGATGAAAAATAATACAGTAGAAAGATGCTGATAGAAAGATGGAGAACCACAGCTCTACTCCATGAGGTGATTAAACTCTTCAGCATGACCCACCACAGATAAATTAACCTAAAAAAGATGTGAGCGCAAAGTGTGGGAATTCAGGCTCTCCAGTGGGATCCTGCTGACAACTCCGCTGTGCTAATGTTTAAATTCCATTACAAACAAAGAACTAATTTAAGAGGAATTGCAAATTCCAGTAGGTATGTTCATGGACCTTTCTTTTTATAACACTCTAGTCTGTTTTGGTCCATGATTTAATGAAGCAGCAGATACACAGCGCGGGGTTCCACAGTACCAGCTGCTTTTTGAGATAGTGCTCCCTGAGGAGGGCCTGCCTCCAACATCTTCTCACAATTCTGATACTTACAAAACAGGCCCGTATTTCAGGGGGAGGATGTAACTTATTTTTATGGTGTGCAGAATGAGGAGGAAGGTTAGGCTGTTTAAGTATTTCATAAACACCTTCTCTCTCCTCCCTCCTGGCTTTGTTCAATACAGGTCTTCTGGGTACCAGTTTCAGAGTGAAAAACACAAAGGGCAGTCAGCAAAGGACCCATTGTCCACGCAAAGGCCTTTTGATCCAGTGGAGAGAAAAATAAGATGCACTGACCACTACTTGTGGGGGGTGACTACACGGGCATCATCAATCAAAGCTGACTTGTGACTTGAAATGTTCTTAGCCCAAATTTTACTCTATTTTACAAAACTGTAAGATTTACATTAAGTGTTCATAGGCATTTTCCACATTAGACATTATGTGGAAAGACTATTTTACATAACTGGTCATATAGGAGTTTTTCCACTTAAGACATTTTTCTAGGTGTCAATTAATAATCACAGTGATACATAAAGTGAGACTAGAAGACTAATACATCCATAGGCAAAAAAAAAAAAAAAAATACAGCCATCGTATTATTCTTAAACTAATTATATTTGACTTAATTGAAAGGTACAAACAAAACACATAATTGTAGCTTTAATATTTAAGGCCCAAAGAATATCCAGATAATTAAGCCCAAAGAATAGGGGTGGGCAGGGGAAGGTAGCTGGTGTGATAGTTCAAGGAAAGGATGTTGCAGAAATTTTCTTGGTAAAATTCTTTATATGTGTAGAGCCATTCTGTTTCTCTCTAATGCCAACAGGTCATTCTGGACAGGGAACCAGAGAAGCTGGCAGTGGCTAAGAGGTCATGTGACATTGCTGTTTTCATGTCTCCCAAGATAAAAGTTAAAATAGGAATATCTCCCAAAGGCATATTAAAATAAAAATTGCCATTAAGAGAAGGATAACATTGACGTTTAATATTTATGTAAAAGTCCAATTTGGGAAAATGAAAAAAGCTTTCCTTTTGTGCTTTGGGAACTTTCTAGATAGTATGTAATTGGTTCATTCTAGATGTGTCTTTGGAATGTCATGATTTCCTTTTAGAAAGAAAAAAAACCACTGTTAATTTGGAAAATAAAACAGACTTTAAAGAAGGAACTAGAATCATTTTTTTCTATTTTGGATAATATACAACATTTGTTGTATGTTTGGCTACGTGACTGCCTACCACATTATATTCAATTTTTTTCAACCTGCTATAATTGGCTACCTACACTTACTCACAAAATCGGAACTGTACAAACTGCACTTCCCTTCATAAACAAGAGAGCTGGATTCGCCATCTGGGATTGCCTCAAACAACTTTACCATTTTGTTTTGTCTTAATCAGAAATCTTGGCCGAGGGTGGTGGTAGAAAGGCATGGAGTAATACGAATTTGTTTCTAAGGTTAAGAATTTACTTAAATAGTAAGTAACAATGGCTGCTACAGAAAGCAAAATCGTATAGCAATGCTCAATTACAAATTGTCACAGAAGTCATATTTTTAGTAGTTAAACTTTCTATATATATTAGCTTTATTACCTGTGAGGTGTAATGTGGGGGAATTCCTGTATCTAGAAGGCCCCCAGCTTTTGAACTTCCTGGTATTTATGGGGGGAGAAGACCCCCAAAAAGCACAAAACCAAAAAAGAAAAAGTCTCCCTTGGAAATAACATAAATTAAGATGCCAATTAATGTATTACTTAATGCTTCATTTTCTTAATATGTATCCCAGATTTTGTGCCACTTGTCTGTACTGAAATGCCATTTGAAATTGGTTTTGCGATGCGGATATAAAAGGAATGTTTCTATGACATAAAGATGTAATGATATTAATGATATATTTCTGGCTGATCTACCTGGTCTTTATTTTTCTGCCTATGTTCAGGTTGGCTTACTTATTAACTATGCCACTGAAATATATATTTCAAATAACTTAATGGTTTTACTTACTGAAATTAAGAGAGATCCAATGTCTCCTGTTCTTGGTACAGGTCATTGGCTGCCTAATATCACTTAATTAATTAGACTGACTCTCCTTGAAATGACTTACTGTTTGAATTTTGTGGAAATCCAGGCAAAGAGGATGGACCGTTCATTCCAGGGAGAAGGACTGGGGGAAGGCCGGGGAGTCCTGGATAGGCTGCTGGCAGACTGATGCCATGAAGGGAGCTGCTGTCCATCATGCTTGGCTGCTGGACCGCTAAGCCCAGAACATCTGAGGCTTTCTTGATCCGGTCAAGCTCTTGCTGTGCCATCAGCTGTCGAACGGTCGTCGGGGCCAAGTAATCTTTCTCCCGATCAAGCTGACTCCCAACGGTCTCCCTCACTTTTGAAATGTGCTGTTTGGAGAAAATGTGATCTCTGATGGACAAGCGGGCAGAGTACTTCACCCCACAGAGGGTACACTCTGGTTTGGTGCCTTCCGTTCCGCTTTGGTTGATCATGAAAGGCTTCCCTATGTTGATTTTAAATTTCTTTTCCTTGGCCCTGGCATTCTGGAACCACACCTGGACCACGCGTTTGGGCAGACCAATCTCATTCCCTAGCATTTCGCACTCTTGCATGGTTGGAGTTCGGTAGTCACTAAAGCAAGCCTTGAGAACCTTGAGTTGAAGATTGCTCATTTGGGTTCTGAAACGCTTGTGACCTGGCCGATCGTTACTTTTGGATTTAAAAGGATTGCTGGATCCAAATGGGTTTGGCGAACTCGGGTCCGCGATGCTGGACGTTTCACTGCGGTCAGCATTGTCGTCGGGGTCATCGGTGATATAAAAGCTTTGGTCGTGGTCACCGTCTTTATCGTTGAAAGGTATCGAGGGGCTGGTGAGAGAAAAGAGAAATTTTTCCTCGCAGACCTCCGTGGTGGGTGTGGTTGCTGTTTTGGGCAAAGTGTCCAGCGTTTTCGGCTCTTTAGGAGATAAAGCTGGCTTCACATCTCCGGAACTTCCTGTGGTGCTTTCCATCTCGGCGTTCCCCTCGTCTCCAGTGGTGGCGTCACTGATGGCTGTGTTAATGGACGAAGTCTCATCAAAATCAGTCTTATTCTGATCATACCCGGCCTCTGCAGGAGGGGCATTTAAATTCTCCACATCCTCGGGACACTCTGCTTTAAAAGAAGAAGGGCTCAGAAGATTCTTTGGCGACAGCTCTGCTGTTTTGCTCACTGGCGTTGACACCGTAGAAGCCAATTCATTCTCACTGGAGAGATCAATTTTCGTCAATGGCAAAGAAGGATAATCAAAATAAATGTATTTCTGCGGACTTTCTCCCCCATCTTCCGCGGATATCAAAGGGCTTGGGGGCAAACTGTAACCTGCCTGCTTTCCTTCATTCCAGTGCCGGGAGCGAATGTGGCTTTCCAGGGCTGACTTGGCCTTAAACAGGGCTCGGCAGAACGGACACCGCTTATGGGACTGGGCCGGGCCCACCGCCCGGAACTGGCCTTTCCTTTCTCGCGCGCGTGTGTTCTGGAACCAGACTTGCACTACTCGTTTCTTCAGCCCGACTTCGCGGGCGATATGATCAAGCATTTTCCGGGTAGGATTGGAATCCAGTAAGTATTTTTCATAGAGTATTTCCAGTTGCTCCGGGGTGATGGTGGTTCTCAAGCGTTTATCACGGTGCTGGTCCTCACCGCTGTTCCCGCCTTCCTTCTCACTGCAGTTGGTGTCTTCTTTGTCATCCAGTTTCCTTTTAAAGGAAGCGGCCACGGTGGCGGGCGCTGCGGTGTGAGAGGCGGCGGTCTGCGGGGGCATCTGTGTGAGAGAACCACTCAGCAGCTGTCCCGTCATCAGCGGGTTGTTGGGGTCGAATATCATGTAGGGCATGTCCATGGGCCGTTCCAAGAACGGGGAGTGAAGGAACTGGTTTTGAGCAGCGAGGAAGTGCATGTGCTGGTGCTCCTGCCAGAGTTCCAGAGTCGGGAAGGCAACTGTGCACTGATCACATTGGTACTGTAGTAACTGCGGAGGTAGACTGTTCTGGAGAGAAGTCATGGAAATCTGCAGTGGGCTGGAGGGGACCGGGGTCTGAGAGGCCGAGGGAGGTCTTCCGAGAAGTTGGGGTGGTTTCGGTGGCGGTGGCTGTGGCTGAGTGGCCGAGGCCTGCGGTGGGTCTGAGGAAGTCGATGCTAGTGGCAGGGCTGGTTTGATGCCTTGAGAAGGGGGCGAGGGGTCACTCTGCTTTGGCTTTTCTGTGGGATATTCAGGTTTTGGAGACGTCTTCTCAGGTTCCGGTTTGGGTGACGGAATCAGCGGGGTACTAGTCCCGGAGCCAGAACTTACCGTGGGGGCAGGAGCGCTTTTGGCTGCCTCGGTCTGGCCAGACGCTGTGCAATGCTTGTACACCACCTGGTCCGTGGCGTCCATGGAGTCTTCGGTTTGGCTTTCATCTTGGGCATCGTCGTCTTCATCCTTGTAACACTGCTTTTTCTGATGTGTAATCAAGTCAAAGATCCGGGGGAAAACCACATTGCACTTCTTACACTGGTACTGCATGTTGCTCGTTCGAATATACCGCTCATTAGTGAGTTCTCTTTTTTCATTATCTTTAGCCTCTGCTTGATTCTCGTAACTCTTCCGGGCCTTCTGACGAGCATTCTGGAACCACACAACAATAACCCGGGTGGGCAGATTGAGAACAGTGGAAAGTTGTTCTATTTCATCATCTTTCGGGTAAGCGTTTGTGTCAAAGAAGTCTTGAAGGACCCTAAGCTGGTAGTCAGTAAACCGGGTCCTAGAAGACCTCTTACTGAAGGATGCATCCGATTTGTAAGGTTCTAAAGAGGAGGGCTGTGGGTCGATTCTGATATCTTCCAAAACAGTTATGGGAGGGTTACTGAAGTTGTAGGGAGAATCCTTATTTCTCTGCCGCTCCTTAAAAAGCGTATTTCGAAACCAGTGCTTGATGACTTTCTGAGAGAGACCAGATTTCTCTGCCATTTCCTGGATCTGTTCTTCACTCGGAGAATTATTGATGTCAAAATAAGCCCTCAGGATTTTCAGCTGGTCATCCGTAATCCTCGTCCGCGGGCGTTTGAACTGAGAATGCCGTAGGAAGTTGGGATCCAGCCCGAGCTGCTGCTGGCAGAGCTGAGTGAGGTCGGCCGAGAGCGTGTCCATCTGGGGCAGCTGCAGGGCGAGCTGGGGAGGAAGTGCGGGGTGCTGCACTGGCTGCATCATGATGGAGGGAAAGAGCGGCAGGTCCAGAGACACGGGCAGCTGGACCTGCGGGGGCGCGGAGGGCGGAGGGGGTGGGGGCGGGGGAGGCGGCGGCGGAGGCGGGGGCGGCGGCGGCGGCGTGGGCGGCGGGGCCTGCAGCGGGGTGGACACGGAGCTTGGGAGTTTGACGGGACCCAGAGCAGAAGGCTGCGGAGGCGCTGGCGGCAGCGGGGGCGGCGGCGGCGGGGGCGGCGGCGTTTCCGGAGAAGATGGAGAGATTGGATAAAGCTTGTCATAGGCCTCCCGGTACTGACGGGCAAATTTTTCTAGGGCTCCATAGGGAAAAAACTGGCCGTGCACGTGTTCTTGGTGACTCTTGAGAATAAGAACGTTGGAAAACAATTTCCCGCACGTGCCGCATTCCAGCTTCTCCGTGTTGTCGCCCTCGCCACTCTTGCCCTTCTTCTGCACCTTCTGCCTGTTCTCGTTGTACTGAATGACCAGTTCGAAACCAAAGTTTTCCAGTAATGCTTTGGCTGCGTTGCCTCTGGCCCCTGAAGCGATTCGGGGCGGCAGGATGGACGGTTCCAAGGATTTCTGCTTCTTTCCGTCTTTGCCTTCTTTGAGCCCTTCCCCTTCACTTACAGATTCTTGCTTTGGCTTGTCTTGCTTTTCGGCGATCTCTTCTCCCTCCTTGTAAGAAGGTGTGTCTTTCGCAGCTGCTGCGCAGTCGGCACTGGCCAGGGGCGCCTGCTCCTGTTTCAGTGATTTGCTTGCCTGCTGCTGCTGCTGCTGCTGCTGTTTTGGGGGCTGCAGCTGGGGCTGTGTGGCCTGGTACTGTTGCGCTTGTTGCTGGAGTAGCTGGAGTTGAGTTTGGCCAACGTGATGTTGTTGGGTTTGAATCTGCTGCTTCAAGTCTTCAAGCAAGGACCCGGCCATCCCCGCCATGCCAGGCATCCCAAATGCCACAGAGCCTGGCAGGCCCAAGTCCGGCCCCAGGCTGAACTCTGTCCCAGGGATGTAGAACGGGAAGAGAAACTGAGGCTGCTGAAACTGCAGCAGCGCCTCGGGGGTCATGGGGAAATGAGGCAGAAAGGCGGGGTTGAGAAACTGAGGCTGAAAGAACGCCGCCTGCTGTTGCAACTCGTGTTGCAGCTGCATCTGAATTTGTGCTGGTGACTGCGCTGGGTGGTGGGTAGGCTGAGCAGAGATTAATTCTGGAGTTGGCTTTTTATTCAATTCTTTGGCATCTAAGTGGGTATCTTTGCTGCTGGCTGCAGCTAAACTCATGGTCTCTAACATCCCTTGGCCGGGACTGTTCACGCTGGCTGCCACACCGTGCCCGCCGGTTGCATGGCCGCTGGGCTCCAGCTTTGCAGCCCTCGCCTTTGTCTGGTGGAGCACGGACCTCATGTGGATTTCCAAGGTCGAGCTTTGGCTGTACGCCACGTTGCAGATGCTGCACTTGTAGGGTTTGTTATCTGTGCTGCTGTTGGTTTCTTGAGGAACGGGACTGGAGGCTTCCTGCAAGACCTTTTTCAACTTATGCAGGTGAGACACTGAGTTATAATGGACCAAGAGAATGTTCTTTTGGGTGAACGACTCTTTACACACTGTACATTTATATGGGCGAGATGGGTCGAGGAATTTTTCCATCGTAAAATTTGGCCCTTTTCTAAAAGGTAAAGTCCGCTTTGGTTCAGAGCCCGTGTCGTCTGGAATAGAGCTGCTGTCACTCCCTACAGGACTTGCCTTGCCTTCGTGGTCCACCTCATAGTCTCTCTCCATTTCCTGCTCGAGGGCGTGGTCGTCCTGGGCCATAGTTTCAGTCTCTGCCCACAGTTCACCATTCACGGGCAAGGAGGCATATAACTGCTGAAGCTCGGCTTCGCTCAGTTCTGGGTGGCCTGCTTCCAAGTGTTTTTTTAAAGCCTGGAATGTACGGAAACTACGCTGGCAGAGATTACACATCGTCGCAGCCCGAATCGCGTGATACTGGGAATGTATCTGAAGCTTTTGCATAGTCTTAAAAGCCAAGCTGCAGTGGTTACAGCGATACTTATAAACGTGGCGGTCCGACACGGAGAGTGGTTGCCTTTTTTGCTGTTCGCTTAACTGATCGTGCAGTGGGTCGGAGATTTTCATATCCTTACTGCTGTTCTTACTCCATTCCAACATGTCTGTGGCTTCTTTCGTTGGTTTCTGCTCCTCACTCTTTACTTCCATGCTAGCCTTGGAATCGTCAAGACCCACCACACTTCTGTCATCCATTGGGCTTTCACCTGCGGGGAAGGAGGCATAAGCATCACTGATGGGAGGAGGCAAGCCCACACCTTAAAAGCCAAAAAAAAAAACCTTGTCAAGAAAGGTTTCTGCTTCATTGATTCTTTGAAGAAATATTTGTTGAGCAGCTAGTGTGTGGCAAGCACTCTTGTGGGCACTAGGGGTATAAAGGCGAATAAGAAATCACCCTTGACCTCAAGGAATTTCAAGATAGGGAAGAAAATAAGTCAGAGGTAATTAGAGTATGCTAAGCAGTGTGATACCAAGGGCCATAGTGTTCAGGAATTGAAACACACAAAATACTCCTGATCATTGACACTGAGGTCCCCCAAGGGCAGTTTACAGGTAACCAGATATTAAATACGTCTTAGAAACCATGGCTTCTGGAAATCCTGTACTTTTTCTTCCTGTGTTTTTCTTTTCTTATTTTCTTCCCTTCCTTCTTTTTTAATCTTTGATAGTAGTAATACTGGAGCACCACCACGGATGCAGCCCCTGGGTGTGTCTTCCACAGATCTTGGTCAGAAGGTGGCATACCTGAATATTTCCCAGACCCCTCGGCTGTGACAGCTGCAGGTGTGTCCCGCTCCAACTTCTCAGAGGCAGCTGCTGGCAGTAGCAAACTATTGGGCATCATTACATCAGGGACAGGCACCTGGGAAAACCAAAGGGGGTCATGTCAAAGGTACCCCAGAAATCATGGACTCCATCACACCGCCCTTTGGCAGTAGTATATCCCAGTACATTTTCCCGACCAAAGCAGGGACATTCTGTGGTTCTTACAGGCAAAATGCTTTCTTCACACTTTAGATCAAGGCTGTTGTGATACTGTATGCTTCTTTTCTTTTTAAAAATATAGTTTGAAGGTTTTTATAGGCCTGTTTTGTGTAATGATAGCCAAGAAAATATGAAACTCAAGGTGCCCACAACAATCATTTGATTAACATTATACTTATAAAAATAGGACTGCAAAAGCTGTCATTAAATCAGCTATGCCTTGTATCATATTTGTTTTTTTTTTTTTTTCCCTAAGCACAAGAGCCAACAAATGGCTCTTAATTGCAATTTCTGCAACAGAGTCAGTAAGAGAGCTTGGCATAGCGCAGAAGAAATAAATTTCTATCAGTCCGTAATTACAGATTTTGTGTTGATACCTTTACAGGGATGATATGTCACACATGCATCAACATTTGGCATCCTTACTGTCATAAGCAGCTTCTCCACACAATCTGGAGACACGCTGTGTAAATGCGTCAGATGCAGCTGGAGGTGCATTTTGTTGCTGAGGACGTCCTGGCAGAGGGGACAGCAGATGACCGGCTGCACCGAGTGCTGTGACAGGACGTGCATCTGGATACGACTTTGGTCCCTACTATTGTAGTTACAATAAGGACACTGATAGAACTGGAAAATATTGGATAAACATGACCACTGTCAGTTAATGGATTTTGATGACTTAAGAGCATTAAAGGTCACATCAAGAGTTAATTACTTTACCAATCACAGTGTATACAGACATTTCAACAGCATAGAATAGTTGGGGGCTCTAAAATTATCAAAGGCAATAATTTAAAAACAAACAAACAAACAAAAAACAGGCTGATACAGCCAAGGGAAATAAAAAGCACATTTACCTGTTCGTGACAGAATTTATTGTCCTCTGTAGGTTTTGATCTTTTGGTTGCCACATCCTCTTCCTTTGCCAGCAGGAGTGGCTGGGTTCCCCCTGCCACACTGACTTTTAGCTCCTTTTCTGGTGTGGTTATTCCTGATTCCCCAAAACAGAATAGAACATCTCAATTTTAAAAGACTAACAATGCCGAAATCTGAAAAATTATGTTTTCAAATGGCTCTGACTCTTAATCCACTGAATCACCAAAAAAAAATGGACAAGGATTTTTATATGATGGTAAACTCAAAAGGCAAAAGGTGCATCTCTTTTTGTCCACCAACCAAGTGGACTTTATAAAGATATTTTAAAATGTACTCCTGTCTCATGTTTTGATAACCCTGGGTGACCTTGAAAGATTCATCAATAACACATGCTCTCTGGTGTCTCAGAATGCCTTTATCACACGAGAGCCAACCTACTCCAGTTCACAAATGCTAACTTAGAAAATAATTAATTTTTTGCTCATGTTTAATTACCAATTTCTTTTGTAAAATTCTGGGACACTGAAAACATTTCAAAATTCTGAGAAGAGCTGACTGATTATAAATCAGGAATGAAAACAGTGTTTTTACATGGTGAATGTAGGATTTAAAAATTAAGTATAGGTAACGTAGCCACTGTGGCTTGTGATTTATTTTTTCCTTCAGATGTTTGAGCAGTTGGCTGTGCACAAAACACTGTAGTCCACATCTCAAGAAGACAATTGTTTTATGAGGTTAATCTGTATATTTGGTGTAGAAGACGGTTTAAAATTTTGCCTAGGTGAGCAACATAACGTATAGAAGGCTCATACACATCAAAGGAAAGAGTGTGAGTCTAATTTCCTGATCTAACAGAAAATTCTTTCTAGCATCAATTTTCCCAATAAGCTCCTCTGCGAGGCTGGATATCACAGCGACATTGGGTAGGCATGTCACATACATCTCACGACAAACACAAAACCTCATTTACCAGCCATTCCAATCTCATCATAGCACAGCATCATCTGACCTTTTTTCTGCTGTTTATTATGAGTATTTCTAATTTTAACTTTCAATTTTCACCATCTTCCAGTCAATTTGCAACTAAATTATTTCCAGGGTGAGGACACTATCACTGGACAACTGGGTGCAAATACATCTTGAAATGCAATGAAGCTAAACCATTGATTGCTATCAGACCCCGCGTAAATATAGAGTCTAGGCGTAATCTGATTGTATGCTGTGCATGAAGATTTATCTTGATTTTTTTTTTCAATCCACATACGGTTCATATAAATGAACAAATTACACCTTATTGCAAAATAACCCGGTTTTAATTTAAAAATAAGGTCAAGGATGTTATGGAAACAAAGTAAAAATGAACCCCAAAATGCATTCTTTTCCTATCCTGGATGGAGATGCAAGCTTTATACCATGTAAATAATTTTATGAATTTTAAATTCTGAAAGAAATTTAAAAGTATGTCTGACTCTGAGGAGATCAAAATTAAAATAGAATTTAACTGACATAATGACAGTAATTTTATTCCCTTGGGGCTTGTGCTAGGTATAGAATTAGTGCTACATTTTCAAACAAATTGCACTGATCCTGATTTCTAGATTTACAAACACTAGATTTTATTTGAATTGGTACAGTTGTCCTATATATATAGGTACTTTGCAGAAATTTAGATTCTTTCTAGATATCTGAAAAAATAATTTATTGTAGTTGTGTTTGAGTGAACTTAAATTGGAGATAGACTAAAGAATTTCATTACACTGATTAAACAATATCCAAAAAAATGTCAAAAACAAGAATGTTTATTTCATAATTAATTGTGGAATCAAAAAAATGTGTTTCTTCTTAAGGGAAAATTCTCAAAGCAGAATATGCTTTGTGCTATCATTTTGAATTGCTGAAAATAAACATTTAAGAAAATAAGATGATACTTAGTATTTGCAAAAAGAATTTACTGCTTAAGGTATCAGATCACCTTAAAACAACTGTCATTTAAATCACCGAAAGAGTATGGGTGTTTTTTTTCCTGTGAGACTGGAAGATTTTTCTTAAAAAGTTCTCCAATAATGTTCTTTCTTAAGAATTCTTTCTTAAGAGAATAATATTTCCATATCACTCTTTTGTGTACATGGTAGAATCAGACATGACCAAATAATAAGTTGGTCCAATTCCCGGTGCTATCAAAGACTGTCACACACAAGGTGAAAGAGAATTTCCAAAACTCTTGTTGCTTGCAGTCCTTCTGGAACATAAGAAACAGAATAAACCTTCCAGAAACTTCTAAATCTATTAAATGTATAGCTATGGCCTGATTTTTATAAGCATGTATCTTCAAATATTAGTACTATGAAGGATCAGAAAAACATTGACTTCAAGGTTTGAGACATTTTACTAAGACTAGACTATACACTCATGCACATATTTGATATAATTAATCCACATTATTTTTATGCTTATTAATATTCATCAATAACATAACTGCTTTTGGATTTAAGGACATTCAAGCTGCATGAAGAAAAGAGTTAAGTTTTAGGGTCACTATTTCATAGCCATTACGGTCACTGTTGGCTATGGTATAACACCCAATATATGTGCCAGATTCAATATTTTTTGGCTAATTAACTTGGTTAATTAAACCATGATCTTAATGTCAGTTCAAAGCTTCCTCAAGACCATTTTATTTTAAATTGAAAAGAAGTTATAAATAAAGTCTAAACCCACTAACTGTAGCTAGGTACCCCAGAAATGCATGTCACTGATAAGAAGCAGCAGCAGAGAATGCTTAGATGTAATAACGTATAACAAAAGCAGACTCTTGAAGGTCAAACAGGTCACCGGGAGTATTTGCAAACATGGTAGACCTTACATTTTACGCACACATGCCTTTCCTACTCAAAGGGTTACCATCGCAGGTATTATGGCCTCCCTGGTTAATTACAGGAAATCAACTCTGGGGTCTTTTTCTGAATTATTATATCCTAGCAATATATTAAATAAAGGCCAATTAATTTCAGGAAGGTTTTAAGTTTTGCGATTTCATAGTTTATGTCTGAAATTTACTTGAATTGAACAGTGTTTGTTACCCTAGACAAAATTTTGAAATGAGCTCATAATTCATTTTGGGTTACCGAGGACATCACAATATCCTCCAAAAACAATGCCACTTTAATACATTTTAACTAAACAAATGAAGTCTAATTACAAATAAGCACTGCCAAATAGATGAGCCAATGATTATCTGTCCGTTATGGTATTATTTACCTTGCATGAGATTATGGGTATAAAAATGACATAATTCATTTCAATTCAGATGTTGCCTACTTAATAAATTTTCAGTCCCTAAAATACAGAAGGTTGTAAAATGGCTTACACTCATAACAAGTGAGGAAAATCTAATAGCACACAGGTACTCAAAGCAAATCTTGGAAAAAAACCAACAAAACAAAATGCTGAGTTGTTATTTATGAATCAATGTGTTTGATAAGGTTTGAATTCTATAAAACTTGAATATAACAGATGTTATTCAACTCCAAATAAGTCTAAATTATAATTACCAATACAGTATTCTTTCTAATGAGACTAGAATGAAAGGATAATTTTAATTGCAATAATGAAGGTTAATTTCCATCTTTCCTCATGTTTACTCCCTTATTAAAAAGTGGTCCCCTTAGCCAAGGCAGAGACATATTACATTTTCAATGCAAATGTATTAATCTGGATAAACTCTATATTAATTCTTGTAGTGCACAGAGCTATAATTTGGATTATAATTAATCTAAAGTGGCACTAGATTTAAATGACAATATAAATGAGGCATTAGGAGGCTTTTCTATTATGAATGAATATTCAACAAATATAACTCGCCTATTGCCAAGTCCCATTTTGAAAGCTCCAGTCCTAGAGATTAATGTCAGTGGCAGTACAACAGCTTACACAAACACCGTCTTCCTAACATGTGCTAATTCCTTCCTGTCTAAAAAATTCTGTGTTAAACTGGGGTCACACTGTTTTCCCATCTAACACATTAAGAGAGTGATTAATATATGAATTTGCCAGTATTTTTTGACATCTGTAACTGACATCAGAAAAAAAGAAACAATACATACATAAGTGGTTATTTGATCATGAGAAATACCGACATGGAAGAAAAAAAATCCACGTAATTTTTCACCGAATCAGATTCAATTTAGGACAAAAAAAAAAAAAAAAAAACCAACTCTGTTAAAAGTTCCTGTAGGCAGTCAATAAGAACTGTCCTGATGTCTGGGAGGTTTCAAGGCTAAATATTTGCATCTCAGTAATTGCTTTGAGTTGGTGCTTAAAGCCCTCTTTCATCCTTACAGATGTGGTTGGGGAGGCAGTTCTACAGGGATAAAACCATGTTTTAAAAAACTACCATTATCCAATGGTCTGTGTCCTCTCACATTCCTGAGTCCTGTCGAGATGGTACAATTAGAGGCCCAAGAAAGGACAATAACTCATCAGGCCATTAGGGAGTGGTTGAGCCCATTATTTATGTAGAGCAGTAAACTGGGCTGGTGGAGATAGGGCCCTCACATCTGCGGTTTGTTCCAAGCAAGACTCCTTGCTCACTGGGGAGACCGGAGCCCCTTTCAAGAGATTCCCACAACCCATCCTTTACAAGGTCTTAGTTACTTAAAACCAAGCATCATGTCACATTCCTAGGTATTACGGGAACACTCGATGAATGCCGATGCTCTATCTATGGGTTTTACACATCCTTCTGAAGAATGGGGTTGGGGTGGGAAGAGACTTGTGGTACAACTGTAAGAAAGTCACCCCTGAAGGCAGGCAGAATCCTGCCCTCCCCCTCCCCAAAGTAGGCAAGCAGCCAGCCTTGATGAGGTCTATCCTTGAGAGTGAGTAACATAACCACCTTGCTATTTCCAATTGTTTTCAAATGAGGTGTAGATGGCACCACCCTTGACCTTAATCCTGAGGTCCTTCAACTTCCCTGTCAGTAACCTCAGGAGCCGACTTCCTCATATACAATTCTGGCATCTTTTTTTTTTTTTTTAAACATTGCGTTAGGCTCAATACCAACCTTAGACCCTCTTTGTTTAAATCAAATTAGAATCATATGTTAGCCACTAGATCCTAGATGCAAATTTAAATGGCTCTTTTCTCACTGGATTCCAGAGAGAAATTCAGCACTGAACGGTCTGGGGTGGGGAGCAGGGAGGCCCTTCAAATAATTTTCGAAGGGAATGGAAAACTCAGATCTGCAAAGACTGAATAACAAATAGGGGATAATTCAGATTTAAACAAACTTGCACGTGAAAATGATTTTTTTTTTTGCACAACCCAATGTCTTCATAGTGAAAGCAAGCTCTTTCTACGAGGCTGTCACTGGAATTCAAGGCAAAGATAGATGACTACCTGAAACTAATAGGCTTGAACCGGTTTCAGCACTTCTTCTGCTTCAGTGAGTCCAACATAATAAAACTAGGTATAGCGTGCCCCCAAAATAGCCAATGTAATATTCATTGCGACCATAGATTTCCATCTCATACATACAAAGCATGGATGAAGTCATATATTTGCCAAATCAAACAACAGAAAAAGCCTTAGGTATCCACACCAGATGCTGGCCTAGGGTTTGTTTGTGCACAAGTAAATGTCATGACACGAAGGTTTGTTTTCAAAGACAGTAGCTTTCATTACTGGGATTTGTGTATTCTGGAAGATCAAAATTACCCCGCACCTAATCCCTTCTCAATGATATTTCCTCTTCTTAGGCTGAATCATCTGCAAACTTTTTCACTGGATTTTGTTTGAAATGCCTCAAATAGATGCCCTTAAAAAGGGCAAATTCCTGAGTGGAAGTGGTAAAAAAAAAAAAAGCAAGGAAAAATAACTTTTATTTTTAGGGTTACGTAGTTTGGGAGGGAGGTGGGGTGATTGAATGAAAAAAATTCAAGTGATATCTAATCCCGTGCTTATGAAAAATTAATATGCCATCAGAGGACCCACAAGTATAGCTAAGATTAATGAAAGGCGCTTAAAAAATTACAAGCACACAAACTGATTTGATTAAAAAATAATCTCGCTGGTCGTCCTGCAATATTCTTCAACTTATCCACATCTATTCTGTCAGATGGTTATGATTAAAAATAGGTCAATGCGAGGCTACTGATAGAAATCACATGCAAAATGCACATGCAATGCATAGTAGTGGGAATGTTCAGACAGTTTAAAATGAATAAAGGCTTTTAATCAGCTTTGGCGGGGGGGGGGGGGCGGGGTGTGAAGGAAGAGCCGATTGCAGGAAATGGGGGTGCGGGGAAGAAAAGGTGAGAATCTAACATCTTACCAGAATCTTTATTCGAGTTTTTGCCTTCACTACTGTCTCTCTCACTTGTGTCCTTCTCCTCATCCTCGGCCACTGCTGGAGGTTTGACAGCTCCTTCTGCCTCTTCACTTTGCTCTTCTGTTAAGAAAGGCAGACCAGTCAGGAGGAGGCAAAACCCCAGAAATGCACAAGCTGAAAGAAACTACGGGACCATTTTAAAACTTTCTTATTTGTGAATCATCTGCAGACCTTCATTCTCAAAAAAACAACATGAATTTATTCAAAAGACTCTATTAGAACCTGCTGGCTAGACCAATGCAGTTTTTGGTTTTTTGTTTTTTTTTTTAATTTTTATCTCCAGCAACTTCTTTTATATCCATTGAGAAAATGGGTCTGTACTAAATTAAAATAAAAGTGATTGTTTAAAAGAAAGACAGTTCAAGCCAGAAAAGATTTAAAAATGAATGGAAAGTGATTTTGTAATTTCCATAGTAGAACCTTCTCAACTACATGAATACACTGTTCCATGGGCTTGGATAAATGGCAGAGCAAACCAAAGTCTTGGAAAAATTTCTTAGTAAAATAGTGTGATGAGGACAGGTTAAATATAAGACAGGTGTTATTCCCACCTTTTAGTCCTTAGACCCCAGAGGAATTTTTAGGAATTTGTCAAAGTAAGATCTCAAAACTTGAGTTACACTGGGATTTTTTTTTTCTATAGGAGGAGCTCCACAGGGCGTAGGACAGAAGAAGGTACACGTCTTCTATGACAACCACATCACCCCACACCTCATTCATGGGTCTCACACCAGCTAGATTACATGGAAATCCTCATAGTAACTCAACCCTATTTAATTATTCTGTAAATCTCAGCTATGCCGCTGCTGGTGAATTAATCTGTTTATGCAGTTAGCCTCTGTGCTGGGTCTGTGTCCCACTAATCCGTGAAAGGCCCACTGTTCTCTTTCATCCTGTGATCATTTGTCTCTCACTGTGCTGATGTCACATTTTAATGAATTTTTAGCAATCTGAGTAATGCCAGATAACCAGACTCACAGCTCCCCCCAGCAGGGCATGCTGCTTCCATTGCAGCACACACACAAAAATAAAAATCATATTCCCCTGTTCAGGTAGGAATGACATAAATTAGGAGAAGAAGGTAAAATGGGATTTGAAGCACCAGGCTGCTCAGTTTCATAAAATCTTTAATGACCATATAAATTAACCCTGGAAAGGCAAAAGGTCATCGACACACATTTGCATACACTCCTCTATTTGCTTTGGATAAGCAGAGCTTTTATGCAGAGAACATGATACAATTAACCCTTCAATAACCATACAAAACGCTGCTCCGGACATTTTAAGTGTCAAGCATTAACTGAAAATTACACACTGCATAAAATTTTCATTGCAAATGCGATAGTGATTGAAAGGGGAAATCGTGGCCCTCTCCACACCCCATGTTTTTTTAATAACGTTCTGACAGCAGAATGAAATATCCAGTCACATGTAGCAGCTGAGCGCCAAAAAAAAAAAAAGAAAAGAAAAAAATGTGGCTATTTAGTGTCACTTGCCAGCCATGCTCTACAACTGTGACAGCAGAAAACCGCGGACAGTTCTGGGTTCAGTGGGGGAAACTCCAAAAAAAAAAAAAAAAAAGGAGACCAAGGCCATTTAATACATTCGAAATCAGAGTTGGTTTCAACTGTAAGTCCTCAAAGGGACCATACAAATCCATTTATTCCATGTTTGCACTTTGCCACTGCACAAAAGCAGAGGGGAGGTCCTTGGGGAGGGGTCAGTCATCTGAGGGTTTGGGAGGAAGCTGCCCCTTCAGGCAAACATGCAGGGAGATTGTACTTGAGGAATAGCGGATCAACACGTCTCATGGCTGTGGCCGGCTTTCAGTCCGGCGGTGATAATCACTGATCAAACACAGGCTCCCTCCTCCCAGCACGGGGCCCGGCTGGGTGGGGACAGTGGCCTGGCTCAGTATGGGAGGCTGGGGGGCTGAGATCATGGCTGGATGGGGCTGGGTCCCTGCCAAGTCCACCCACGTGACGTGATGTGACATCCAGTGTCAGGCCTGTGACCTAGGGCAGCTCATGGCAATGGCTTCTCAACTCATCCTGGGGAAGGGATGCAAGACTTCTTTGGAGTCAATTTACTGGACCTTTTCCCCCAGGGCTGGAAAAGAAAGTGTCAAGAGTGCTACTGAGTGTCCTTATCTTGAGGGGACATAAAATTGTAAGGGCCATCACCACTCACATTAATAAAACATCGTGTGTCAGGAGCAGCAGATGAAAATTATGAAGGTCCTAAAAGAAAAACTACAGTATAATCTGGGTCTCATCAGTTTTTTGCAGGATCCTCTTCATTTTTTTTCTGGTCTGTGTTTTAAGTGTGAGAGAAATTCCCAGACATGCCCTCCTATACATCACTGGTGTCTGACCTCAGCCTGACCCTGGCAACAGTTTGAGAAATCTGAATGTGAACAAAGACCCTGTGTCAGCAGCAGGGAAAGACTGTGGGATAGACTCTCCCCATCAACTTAATCGCAAACAGCAGTTCTGAGGCCATAACTTTGCGCAGCTCCTCCAAGCCACAGCTCATAACCTCCCGACGTGGATTGCCCGGCGCTGCCTCTGCTTCTGTGCCCCCCCACCCCCGCCCCCTCTCTGGTCCTTCCTTTGAAGTAGGCAGGCAATTAGCTCTAATGCTCAAGCAATTCAGACCTGTTTTGTGGTTTCGAAGGCGAAAGCTGTTTATTACAGGTAGGCTCTTTGGAGCCACAGAACTTTGCAAATTTTTAATCATGCAAAAAATAATCAAAGGGTAACTGATAAGACGCCATAAAGTTTCATGCGAGTCAGAAGAAAAAGGTCACTTTCATTCTTAAAGGGAGTTTTGGAAATAAATTTGACATTCCTTTTATAAATAGACTTTAGAGTCAAGAGCATTAATGTGGAGAAACCACTTTCTCTAGAAAGACCTGGAGGTTGGGGTAAGGGAAAGAGTGGGGAGGTTCTGATTTTCAAGTACCACACTTCCTCAACTGTAAAACGCCATGAAATGTAAGATGCTTACATTTGACGTAAAAAGGAAGGACATTTTTTTGGAAAAAAGGGAAAAATAATATATGACACTAATTGTATTAAAGAGATGCCTTAGAACTGAGGGAAATTACATAAAACTCCAAAATAAAGATCCTAAAGCAGTTTTCACTTTCATCAATAAATTTCTTCAGTAACACATTACATGTAACAATAAGAAAAGTATTATAGCATTTCAGAATACTGTTGTATTCACACTGTTTATATTTCAATTGTTCTTTTGCCTCATGGAATATAAAAAAATATCGTATTTATTCATATGTTAAACTTTATGATACGAATGTACTTAAGCTTAAAATGTGCATTAGGGTCCGTTAGAACTTCCCAATTTTCAGGTAAGTGATAAAATGTTTTTATTTTAAAAGGTTTCAAAATAATAGGAAGGAGACAAAAATAATACTACACAGTCTTACATTGTAAAAGGGCAGTGCAATTAACTTCCCATTTTTATCGTGCCTAAAACGCTGATCTTATAAGTTGCTCTACACGTCCACATAAACTGCATTTAAAAGAAAAGTTTTTGAATGACTAGCTTAGAGTATTTTCATTTGAATAACAAAAAAATGATTGGAAAATCACTACCAATTTATTCTTTAAAATTATAATATATAATTTGTAAGCAAATCTTCAGTGATATCCGTCTGATCTAAACACCAGCCAGTTTTGCTTGGCTACTGTTGCTTTATTATACAATTGGGTTTGGGAACCCTCTGAGTCATCTAAGGAAAACACTGCCTACTTTTTAAGCCCATCTAAAGAGGAAGTAGAGGGTAATAACTTCAACATCTTTAGTTTTCATACTGAGCATCTATTCTGGACACCTGGCTTATAAGAATTCCTTGCTGGGCCTCTTCATTTCCTCCTTGTCCAGTCCCCAGTCCCTCCAAATCTATCCTTCATGTGATCAACCTAAATCTGACTTCTCAACTTAAAATCTTTCAGTGACTGCCATCACTTAGAAAGAAAAAGCTTGGTCTTATGCATGGCAAGAGGAGCTGGTCCTTGTCCACCACTCCAGTCTCATCTTTCTTCACTTCCTACCTAGCACTTAACTCTCGAGAATGATCTTCTCAAATTTTAGGGCATCGGAATCACCTGGAACACAGTCTGCTGGGCTCCACCCCTAGAAATTCTGACTCGGTAGGTTTAGAATGAGGCCTGAGAATCTACATCTCTCAGTCCCCAGGTGATGCTAATACTCTTGGTCCAAGGACCACAGTTTGTGAACCAGTGTTCTAGACACACACAACTGTCATTAATACCTTCTTCCTCCCTAGAAGACATACTATTATTTTTCTTTGTCTTATCTAGAATGGCTTTTCTCCACTGTATAACTCCCATCTTTCCTTTCTCCCTAGCTTGGGAAATACCATTTTCATCAGATGTAAAAATGGAGTTAATACTACCCACCTCTAGATTTGTTATAAGATAATGTATAAAAATCACTCAGCACAGAACTTAACACAAAATAACTATTAAAAAATGTTAGCTGTATTATTACTCTTAATTTCTTCTTTCTCCAAAAAGTCTTCCCCCAATGTTGAACTAGGATTAATGTTTCTGTGTAAGTTCTTTTTTCCCCCTTTTCTTGTGCATAGATGTCAAACAACTTACCCTAGTATGTGGAAATGATCCATGTATTGCCTACTTCCCCTAAAAGGTACACATTAACTAAAAATGGTGATTTTCTGATTTGTCACTGTCCCAGAAGCACCTGGACCAGTGCCTGGAATAACAGAAGTCAGGTAATACTTGCTGGTTGGAACACTGAGCTCCATTTAGAAAGCAAAACTGGGAGAAGAAAAGGAGGAGTCCAGACTATCCCACTCCTCTCTATTCCCTTTCAATAAAACTTAAAAGGAGTATTTGTTTGGTTTGGTTTTGGTCTGGTTTGGGTATTTTTTTTTTTTTAACATTCTCTCTCTCTACTAAATCATATTCATTATTCAACCCTCTCCAGCCTGGCCTCACATCAATGGCTCTTCTCAAAGCCACCAATGACTTCCTTGCTGTGAAATCCCGTGGTAACTTTTCTGTCTGCATTGTACTAAACGTTGTTCAACAGATGTTACTACTCCATTCTCCCTGAAAAATATCCCTTTCTTGAATTTCATTCCATCAGACTATTGTGATTTTCATCCTACCCCTCTGAAAGTTCCCTTGTATTCCCCTTCTCTGGGGCCTCCTCCATGACAAATCTAAATATTGGAGAGTCTCCAGCATCAATCCTAAGCCCTATTCTCTTATCTACAAAGAATGCTTGATTTGAGGAAAAACAATGATCTCCCTAGATGATTTCATCTAGATCCACTGCTCTAAATTTTATGTCTCCATTTGGATGGCTGGAAGGCATATCAAACTTCACATGCCCAAATCAGGGCTCCTGATCCGCCTTCAACACACTTCACGGGTTCTCCCCAGTCTCCACTATCTCAGGTAATGGTACCACCATTCACCAAAAGCAAGAGTCATCACTGACTTCTTTCTTTCCTTCTCATCTGCCTATAATCTTACAGCAAGTCCCATTAATTCCAGTTCCAAAATATCTGGTATTCACTAAATCCATCCATTTCTTTACTTTTCCATTGTCAGTACTCTTAATCGCTCACCTGTTTTTCGAAAAAGTTCTCATAATTGGGAAAGACTTGTTATGTTCTCCTACAATTTATTCTGCACAACTTAATAAAATCGAGCCATTCTCCTGTTTGAGTCCTTGCCATAGTTTCCTATCTCACTTAAGATAATACAACATTTGAAATTTATTTTTTTATTGAAGTATAGTCAGTTTACAATATTGTGTCAATTTCTGGTGTTCAGCATAATGTTTCAGTCATACATATACATACATACATTCCTTTTCATATTTTTTCAAATGGGGAAAAAAAAAAACCAAGATACCAATTTTGGACTTTCAGGTTGGCAACAACAATTTAAAAAGATAATACTCCTGTGATTTTGAGATTGAAGAATGGATCTGCTCACATATTTCTGGTGGGAATGACTGGAAATTAGCATGACTTTTTTGGAGAACAAAATATGTATTAAAAGCATTTAAAAACAGCATATCCCCTCAGAACAGCAATTCTAATTCTTCTCTCAAATGAATAATTAAGAAAATTCACAAATAATGTTTATACCAGAATATTTGTAGTGGTCAAGAACTGTACATACATTAAAATCATGCCTCTACTAAGGTGAAATTCACAATGCAGAAATTAACCATGAAATGCCAAAAAAAAAAAATCGTGACTCTAAACATAAAAAAAAAATAACATAACAACTCGTTACTGTGGTTGAAATGATCAGGCCTCAGCCTACCTTTATGACTTCACCTCATGTCACTCTCCTCCCCACTCACTAATCTGTCCCCATGTTAGCCTTTTTTCTCTTTACGGAAGAGGACCAGCTTTTTCCCAACTGTGTCTGTAATGCACATCCCCCTAATCGGCTCCTTGTCCTTCTTTAGGACTCAGCTCATCTGTCATTTCCTCAGAGAACTTCCCTGACCTCTGCTTCTAAAGTAGCCCATCACCTGTCACTCAGGTGGGGTCCTCAGACTTCCGTGGGAATCACTCACATCACTTGGAGGGCCTGCGAAACTACTGGGTGCCTCCGTGTTTCTGATTCAGCAAGTCAGGGGTGGGGCTTGAGCATCTGCATTCCTACAAGTTCCCAGATTGTGCGGATGCTGCCTGCACGGGGAGCACACTTTGGGGCCCGCTGCTCTGCACGTTACCTCTTTTACTTCCTTCATCGCATTGGTTGCAATCTGAAATGCACGTATTTATTTGTATAGAAATGTTGTCTAATCATGAAAGAACTCATCTGCCTTACTCGTACCTTCTGCCCAAAAGTCTTTGGCAATTTTGAGCAAAACTGATGGTTCCTAGTTTTTCTACTTGGGGTAACTGGGTCTATGGTATCAGATCATCAATTAAGATAAAGTAAAGAGGAGAAGATGGCTTTGCCAAAAAGAGAAGTTCAATTTGGAATCTGTTATGTTTGACTTCCCCATAGAACATCTCCATGAAAATATCCAGAAGGCATGCGAGTATCAAAATATAAAGCTCTCAGAGAGGTTGAAGTGAAGATGTAAATCCTGGTGTCTTTGTTTACAAAACAATAAAGAAATGCATTGAGAGAGACTGTTCTCTTTTTTGTTTGATATTTTTGTCATAGTCTTGATTTTTGCCCTGTTACTTCCAATCTAGTCCTTAATGAAACCTTTTGATTGGCTTGAAATGAGGAAGGGGAACTGAGTCTTTTTGCTACTTTCTCTTAAGTCTGTGCTCTAGTTTTCTAGGGAAAAATAACATGTAAAATAAAAAATAAATAAAATACAAAAGAAATAAGTACTTTAAATAATAAAAGTATTCATGAAACATGCATAGGTGAAGGAAAACTTCACTCTGAAGAAGTTTTTTAAGAGAAAAGTCCTGACTCTATATTGGAGGAATGTTTTCACTTGCAATTTTTTTTTTAAGTATTTCAATACCCCATTATGAATGTGAAGGACTTTTTATAATCATTTTTTGTTCTGTATAGCACCTTATTATTCCAATTGTGTAAATCTGGAAACTGGGATCATGCTTACATAGCAGAAATAAATGAGGTGTGTTGTAGCAACATGGGTGAAATTCCTCTTAAATTATTTGAATATAATGCGGCTTAAAGGCATAGCCTCCATTTTTTAAACACACACAGAATCACACAAAACACAGGAACTTGTGAACGTGTTGACATGGCTGTACAAAATCCAATCGACTCATTAATTACCAAAACTCACTCCGCCAGCCAGGTTATTTGATTTAGGAAAAAATAATATCCAGCTTATTGACTTACAATCTGTATAAAACTGATCATTTAGGTAAAACTTCACTGTATAGAAGTGCAGATGTGAGAAATTATCCAGCAGAAGTCACTTGTTCTTTAAGAACTGACTTTACATATGTGTCCAAATAATGGCTATATTTAATTTAATTTATTATATATTTGACTTATTATATATGTCATATTGATCTAGTCTAGATTTGATTTAAATTATTTGTATAAGGGACCCGACCGGTTCTAATTGGAGCAGTTTCAGAGAGAGCTGATGACATTTATTATGAGACTAACACACATCACTCATTTAGGACAGACAAGAAAACCAGTTACCTGAGGAAGTTCTCAGCTGCTGCTCTGTAAGATCATCCTCACAGGTCCTGGCTCCCAAAGAGGCAGTTTCTGCAAAGGACATCAGAGTGAAAGGTAATCAGCATGCCATGTCCAGCTATGCAGTGCTAGCCAATATCCCAAGAACCCAAAATGTGGCTTTCAAAGAGATAAGCATCAGGTGGAGTTCAGGTGACTCTCTAGCCCACCTTGCATCCCAGTGAGCAGGGGATGCACAATGCATCCAAGGAGTAAGTAGTAAGCTTTGATCTAATTCACAATGTCCAGGAGCACCCAACACATATAATAATATCGATAAAATATGGAAACAGGAAAGGCTCACTCTGATTTTTACCACGTGGTTATTTGGCCAAGTTTCCATTATAGGGCGATGTGCTATAATGACAATGGCACATCACATAAACCATGAGCATACTTTTACCTCTCTGTCAAGGAACCAAAAAAGAAGAAAAAATAACAACAAAACTCAATATATAATAGCAGATGTGAGAGACCAAAGCGAAAAACACGCACTTGAATAAAATCTGAAGAATGGGTCCAAATCATCAATAAATCCACCTCTTTATTCTGATCTTTTATTTGAGCTCCAGAGCATTAAGTGCTGGCAATGTCCTG
The DNA here is from genome assembly GCF_036321535.1 of Camelus dromedarius. NCBI lineage: Eukaryota > Metazoa > Chordata > Mammalia > Artiodactyla > Camelidae > Camelus > Camelus dromedarius. The sequence continues at coordinate 16,253,378 of NC_087465.1, read as the reverse complement.
GTTTGCTAAACTCAATCCCAAACACAGATCATTAGTTTCATCTAACTGCATTCTTCCTTTGTGTTCCCTGTTGTAGGGAAATCTATAAGGAACAACCCAACTTCAGGAACCACCTTCAACACCTTATTCTTTCTGTACACATGTTGTTGATTCCACTTTACAGTGTCTCCTGTCGTGTCTGTTTCTCTATCCCTTTGTCTTTATTTCTTTCCTGACAATTTCAGTAGTCTCCACAACACTCTCCCTGCCTGGAATCCCATGTCTTTCCAATCTAACCTCTCATCCTATCTCAAGAGTTATCTTTCAAGAAAATAGCATTGCTTGAATAAAGATCATGGTTCTATGCCTTTCCAGGTCAGGGACCTTAGGTATATTACTTAACCTCTCTAAGCCTCAATTCCCTTGTTTGTGACATGCAGATATAATTATATAAATAATCAACAAATATAAGAGAAAATAATACAAATAAAGGTAAAATGTGATATCATTTTCGAAGTGAGAAAAGCCCATATCTGATTGAGAGGGGAAAAAAAGGTATTGTCACACAATTCTTACACTGCCAGAGAGACTCAGGTTTATCTAATATTTCTAGACAACAGCGTCTGTGGTTGATTCTGAAGGCTTTAATTAAACAAATAATTAACCTTGAAAATAGAAGTGCACACCAAAGTGCTCTTATTGCATTTACTAATTGTTTTTCCTGCTGCATACAAAACCTTTGGCCTCTGGTGGTAAACTGTTTAAAAACAATGTGATCATCTTAAATACTCAGCGCCCTCCCCCAACAACAAGCAAAAAAAAATTTAAAAATTATCTTGTAAGTCTATCTTAAATTAGTCTTCAAAAAAAGAATCTGTCCCTGGTCCTTGCTTATAAATTCTGGAATAACTTTCAAATAGTCACAGCATTGACATCCCACCAATGTCACCCAAGGGGCTCCCTTCCCCCTGGCAATCTCCCATAGCTCTACGCCTTGATCATTCGTTGAATGTCTTTTTGTTCTTCTGCTGTTAAACTCTCATTCTTCCTTCAAAACCCAAGGCAAATGTCACCTCCTCTGTGCTCTCATAACAATTAGCTTACATATAACGTTTCAGCACTTCTGATGTATTGGGATAATTTTCACATGATCATGCCCATTTCTCCCTAAACTGTGAGTTCCTTGAGAACTTGTATTTTCACAGATTCTCAACTGGGAGTGAGGCAAATCCAAGTCACCCAAGACACCTTTACTCAAAACACTGATCTATACCCTGTATCCTGAAACTGATGGATCCCAAGATGAGAACTGTATGAAGCTTCCCAGAGCCTCAGGATGCTAAATTCACAGCTTCCTCAATGATACCCAAAATAGACAACTAACTGCTCTTCCATAGACATAAATGTGAGCGCGTGTAAAACTGGTTCTTAGCCTCTTTTCTGGCAAAAAATAACCAAAACCCATTTTATCAAATAATCCTTACCATTACACACACACACACACATACACACACACTTCAATGTATCAAACAGACTTTGTTTGAATAGAGGTCAATAGTGCCTGAGGGAATTTGACCAAATGACTGTACTTCTTAAAGATTCATGAAGATAAAAATAAAACATTGACAATTTATTAAGTTTGTATCTCTGCCAGGCACTGTGGTAAACTGCTTGCGTAAAACCAGTTATGTAACCTTTGCAATAAAATCACAAAGCAGTTATTAATCTTTATTTTACAAATCAGGAGCCTGGGGGCTTAAAGAGGTTAAGGTCATTTGTCCCAGGTCCCCAAGTTTGAAACTGATGGAGCCTGGAATGAAACTCAGGTCAGCCTGGATAAAACGTCTGTGAAATTTTGGATGTCTCCAGTTTCAATACCACAGTATTGAGGAGTCTACAAAGGTTTTCCTATCTTTGTGAAGGCCAGAAAACTAAGTGTGTTTTGGCACTGGGGAGGCACTGGGAGAAAGCAACTTTTTACTTGTCCTGTGAAAATTCTGATATTTCATAGAAAAAGCAACTTTTCACTAGTCCTGTGAAAATTCTGTTATTTCATAAAAGATTTACATTCCTTGAATACATCATGTAACCAAATAATAGTTTGTTGCCACACTGAAATCATTTCATTGGCTAGTGATTTAAGGAAATGTAAAAAATGTCAAAACCAGAAGCTGTTATTTCATCTCACAAATCAGGTCACGTGTCCTTGGAGGCTGCTCCGATGAGAGTGACGTGTGCAAATCATTTTATAAAGGAATGTAGTCCAGGATGCCACAGGGTTCTTTCTAACATCCTCCACAATATTGCTCCCTTTATACAAATGATAAAAAATCTTTTCATAAAGGAGCTTTTAACTTATCAAATTAACTGATGAATCTCTACTTTTCTGCCTGTGTAAAAAGACATGTTTAAAGCCTCATAATGATACACAGCATCTTTCAATATTTTACTGTAATAACTGCTCTGTAATAACAAACCTGGCTGCTGTTAACAGGACCTGCCTCTTCTGCTGATGATTTAACTGGATTACTAATTTGTGTTCTCTAGCACATAACCTTCCTTTTTAATTTATTATTTATTTGAAAATAATTCTGCTGACAATTTATCCAGTATTCTACTCTGTTCTGTCAATTTGGAGATGATCACATATTTGAAAATGGTACCAAATTACTTTATTTTTATTAACACAAGGTAGGTGTAATTGCTGTGTTTTCTGGGGAATAATATCGGTTATCACAATCACCATCCTCACTCCCAACACCGTAGAGTATTTGCTTTGTGCCAGATGCTGACTGATGCCCTTTCTATGTGTTATGACACCCGAAGAAGGGGTGGAGCTGTGATTTGAACCTGTACAGTTTTATTCAGGAATAGTTCTCTTAACCATGATGATATACTGAACCATGTTTTTTAAATCCTAAAAGTAGCTCTTCTTCTGATTCTGAAATTATTTCTCATGTTCATTTTTTTTTTTCCTTGTTTGGCTTGTGTTCTGCTGACCGCCTATTCCCTTACCGCAACCCAAATGGTTGCATCCCTAAAGGCAATACTTAAAATGGAAGTTTTCAGGGTTCCTACTCCTTGTAATGATGAGAGCTCTCACCACTCTTTCTCATTCCTCGAACTGCACACCTACTTATAAGCCCAGACATCTCACCCCTCCTTTTCTCCGCTCCTTCCCTTGTTTGAATCACATTTATTCTGCAAGTTAACTGATAACTTTCCGGCATTTAATCTTGGTTCAAAAACAATTAAGTTCTCATCTGGTAAATCTTTATTTTTTTCCTGCAAATTAGAAAATATTTTTTTAAAAAATGATAATCCATACAAATCTAAAGATCAGGCAAAGATCTGGAATTTTTAAATTTTTAAGCAGCCTACATACACACATAGAGAATTCTAAGTTTAAGATTGTCATGATTTGGGAATAAATTTAATCTAATAATGATAATCGCAGCCGCCGTGTGCTTTTTCTGTTCTTATCAGCAAATTTGGGAAGCCTTTGGCCCAAGTTCAGTGGAAGCTGGAAATTTTAAAATAATGGGTTAATATTTAAGTTGCCATGTATAGCGCTAAGACAGCATTTGCTACAAAACCATGTCTCAGCTTCTCGCAGTGATTGGTTAATGCATGAAATAATAAAGCACATTACTGTTTTTAGTAAAATGTTTAGCACATAAAATGACAAATATACCACCAGACAGAATAGATAATAAGTTAACTGGTCTAAAGTAATAAAGAGAAAGAAAAATATTTTCTGTAGTCCTAGGTCCTAGGTAAAATTTTGAGTTCCACTTTCCTTTCATCTACTAAAAAACAAACACACAGAGAGACAAAATGAGCCCAGCCTTATTCTGTAATTGGAGAATAAGACCAAATTCTAAAGGAGAATCCACAAAGGGCAACCATCCTTCCAGCTCCTCCTCCCACTTCCTTTTGAAGCCCCTCCCACCTTGACCTTAACTCTGACTCATGGTCAAAGGATACCTTAGAGACTCTGTGAAGACAAAGGAGAAGATATTTGCAGCTCTCTGTTTTCAAAATAATAAGTGAACATTCGTGGGAAACTTGTTAGATGCTAAGCACATAACAAGCATTTGGTTACTCAGTCCTCACAGTAAATCTGTAACAGAAAAACTATGGCTTTTAAGGAAGAGATGAGATATCAAAGATCAGAGGAATTAGCTAACTTTTGTCCAAAGGCACAGAGTGGCAGAGGGTAGGATTTCAACTGAGACTGTCTGCTGCCAAAGCTCTGTACTCTCCCCTGAACAGTGCTGCCTCCAGGCAGCCCCCCAGGACTCCTGGGCCAGGAAGCCTAAAAACTTTGCATTTCCTACTTCCTAAAAAACAGCTCCAACCCCGTCAAAGCAAATTCCTCATACAAGATTAGTATTTAGAAGAACACATCAAATTCAACATTTATTACTATCCTGGTAATTAACATTTTAATGGAAACTTCCAGACTTGCTTGTGCATTGCAAAAGAGAAGCCTGTTACCAGAGGAAGCAAGTTTGCAATTAAAAATGGTTTCAAGTGGTCTTCTCCATCCTTTTCCTCTGTGGATACAAAGAGCGCTCTTGGAAAGAGCTGAGCGACTCAGCATGCTACCAAATGGTTTTGAGTAACCAAGCAACATCATTGTTGGTCTGCAGTGCTTCCTCTTAGATTATTTCTTCTAGGCAGTGATAGATTGAAGTGCATTGGAAGCTCCAGTGTCAATTACCTGAATGGGGCTGGATTTGTCATTTTTTTATTTTCTGGAAAAGTACAGCTCCTTTGCCCTGCCCTGTCTGGTTTTACTCAGAAGCTATTTTTATATAGTAAAGGAGTAGTATCTTCTGGGCCCTCTTGGCCAGGAATGTGTGATCACTTCTTTCTGCTTCTTGAATCATCTATGACCTCAGTGTAATGGGACCTCGAAAGAATTTAATAAGTTCTTGATAGCAATTAGTTCCAATAAATTACTCATACATCTTCTTAATGTCTCATATTTTAAAGTGCTGTTACTGAAATATTTTTTCTTAAATTTATTAATCCTAATACATTTCTCCATATGAGATTCTCTTTTATTTGATTATTTTGAAATGAAAAGAGTGGACTTCTTTTATAATTTAGGGATAAGAGCATGTTCCCAGCTATCAACCAGTTGACCAGTTGTCTAGACTCAAGTCCTTATCGGATTTGTCACAATCTCTCTTTATGTTTTTTAAATTTATTTTTACTTAATTTAAATTATTATTATATTATTATTATTATTATTATTATTATTATTATTATTATTATTATTATTATTATTTTAGGGAGAGAGGTAATTAGGTTTATATATTTTTTTATTTTTAGTGGCGGTACTAAGGATTGAACCCAGGACCTCGTGCACGCTAAGCACATGCTCTATCTACCACTGAGCTACATCGTCCCCTGTCATTATATTGTCTAAAACAACGTTCATTCCTTAGCATACTCTGCTGGCTTTGCTAGGTTGCTCATCAACACAGAAACACGTCTGATCCACACACTGATCCTTACCCTACACAGTCATAGCCTTGGTTCAAGAGAAACACTGGTTATTTATTTCAACGTTTTGCTTTCTCATAGCTAGTTTTTAATCCTCTACTTTCTACTCCACAGTTACCAAGTTTTCTGAATTGCCTCATACTAGGTTAAAAGCCTTTTGAAGTTATTTTTTTAAATAGAAGAGAAATGTTTATCCAGTAATGCATCTTTATCACCATTTCCTTTAACTCTATGGAAGACTCCTTCTGAGGGTGTCATTTTGCCTCAGGGAAGTTGCATTTCTTTGTCTCAGTCATGTTACTTGTTTCTCGGAAACTTCTGTAGCTTCTCTCACACTTTCACCTCAAAGACTTTGGTAATGATAGATGCCTCCCTCGAAGACTGCATTGCTGTTAAATTACTACCACAATTCGAGAGTTCAGTCAGTTTCACAACTTAACAACAAAAGAAGTTTTCTGGTATCTGCAATGATCTGATCATTCCCAAGATTTTATTTCACTCTTATCCAGTGAGTTACCTGAGCATGCTTCTCTGGAGTCATTATCCATGAAAAACATCTTTCACTCCCGCTGTGGAGAACCAGAGAAAGTCACTCTGTGTTGAAATCATAGTCCGTTTTTAAAAACTAACTGAGATTCATTCTCTTCCTTTGAAATTTTGAGCAGAGTTAAAAGGGAAGATGTCAGTGACATAAAAATTGCCCCACCTATGTTGTTCAAAAACTATTTCATTAGAATATTGACCATTCCTAGCTATATGTTTGTGCTAGGGAGAACCACAAAACAAAAAATAAAAACACGCACGTAAGAACCAAATACACTCAGGCTTGAATCTCAGCTCCACCACTTTCTATTTGACACAGCAAGTTACTTATTAGCTTCCCTGAAATTCAGGATCCTATATACAAAAATGGGAACAAAAATACCCAGATATCAGGGGATAAGACAAAATAATGTTAATGAGTATAAAACATCTAGTACGGAATAAGTAGTCATTGTTCTTACGGATGATTCTTCTCTGGCTTTGGTCTTCACTGCTGAACACAAGTTATTCAACGAAAAGACTACAGCAATGCGGTATTTTGACTTTTTAAGACTATAGTTATGCGTAATAGACTCTCCGTCCATCAGTTAAGTTAGTGTTTTAAGCCTTTAAAATATCACTATTATTTGTATAGATATTTTAGAAATAGCAAATGTTAATGAGATTAAACATTGCTGTCCTAAGCAACGTAGTGTGAACGTTATTGTTTTTAATCCCTGAGCAAATTTTACATGTGCTGCAATAAAGGTGGTAGGTGAACCACACTGTCCAGACTGTTCAGTTCACAGTGGTTTGGCCATTTACAAAGCTTACAGTGAAGAGGATGAATGTTACAGGACTGGTGGGGATGCACATCAGCCCTAGGTTTTCTCTTGCAAGAGAGGGCCCCTCTCCTCCCCAACTCCAAACTCCCACCACCGGCTTTCTATTAAGAGAAAAACTGAACGACAAGTCACAGTCTCAGAATACAGGTCTGCAAATGTGGCAGTTATGAAAGCTCGAAAAATCTCCCTTTATCCACAGACAGCGGTTCTGAGTAATTTTCTAGATTATCCCTTACACTGCAGGTACCTAAATCATACGCCCTACTGAAAACATCATCAAAGCACAAAACTTTTTTTTTTTTCCAAAGCAATTCCTAATGAACCAAAGACAGTACGGTAGGACTTTCAGAAAGGCAAGTTCAATGGGAAAGGTATAAAATAGGAATTAAAACTCTGGCTTCAATCCATGTAAATTTAAACAGATCTCTTAACATTTGGGAACCAGTCTTCTCATTGTAAAGTGAGGATGAAGTGATCTGCTTGCCACACAAAGTCACTGTAAGGATGAAATGTAAGTTGTTCTCATCACCCCCAGGTAATCATGCAAAACAGAGAAACACAGCCCTTGTCCTACACTTTCTAAATATTTCATGTCTTAAATATGCAGATGTGAAATGCATTACTACTACTTATAATAAACCATCCTATGCAGCTATATAAATGGGGGAATTACTGCTTCCCACATGCAGGCTTATTTATTTTGTGAATTATACACAGCCATAAAAGAAAATCCTCAGATGACTAGATCAATTCTTTTTATCAACACTGTAATTGTTGAAATAAATTTACCATTAACCTGAGATGCAGAAAACTTTCCCAAATTAGATGTAAATAATCCTTGGATTTCTGTTACCATTTGGAGTTTTCTACATTTTACCACATGAGGAAAGGTCAAATATATGTAGTCATATATCCCAAATTATACTTATGAGAATTGACCCAGGCAGTGATGGCTACCAACATAAATGAAATAAATCTGGAGAGGGGAAGTTAGGGAAAGTGTGCACAGTCCCAGAAAAGGAAGAGGAGAAAGGCTAGACTCTAGGCTTGAGCCAAGAATGAAAAACATAGTATTGGAACCTGCTATGAATTTTTAAGACAATACTTATGCATACCCATGAAATGTTTATTTAATAAATCATTCATTAATGAGCAAACAGACTGATGAGATTTGGCACATTGCTTTCTTTGGACTGTGTTAGCAGCAGGAAAAAATGGTTTCTGCAACAGAGCCAATTTTTTTCTTCTTTGTCTGAATGCAAGTATTACAAAGGGTCCCTTGATTTTGATAAAGTGAGAGCTTTAAGCAGGGGATGCCATGATCACATTTGCATCTTTGGGATGCTGTGTGGAGGCTGGAATAGAGGAGGAGGAGTTTGGTTGTTTAAAAAAAAAGACATTGGAACATTCCTTGTACTACAATCTATCACCATCTAGAATAAATTGTGGATGAAGGAAGAATACTGGTTCCATTGGAGAGAAAAGAAAGTTTAAAAAGTCCAGGATTGGGGTGAGAAAAGATGATGAGTTCAGCTGTAGACATGCCTGAGAGGAGAGCTGTTCAGGAAAAACTCAGTTTCTGAAACTGGATCCTGGAAGAGAAGTCTGAGTCAAAAATATCTGGAACCAGGAGTAACTGATACTTATGAGTAAATGACACTTCTCAGGAAGAACACATCGAGTACGGAAGATGAGGGCTGAGGACAGAACTCTAAGGAAGGAAAATTAAGAACTGAATGGAGCTGAAAATTACTGAAAGATTAAAGATAATGACAGAGAATGGAGCAGTGGGTGCAGGACCCTGGAGTGGCTGGTAAAACACCAGCCAAAGGAAAAGAATGTTTCCAGAAGTTTGCGGCATAGTGTAAAACGACACAGAGGAGTCAAGTAAGGCATCTGTGATAGATGATGGTGAAAAGGCAGGGGAGGGGCTTGTGTATGTTTCAGAGAAGGAAGAAACAGGACTCGCTGATGGGTTGGATGAAGAAAGTGAGAGAAACAGATGAATCGAAGGTGATTCCAGTGTTTTTTTGCTCAAGATATTTGAAGAATGGAAATGCTGTTTACCGAGATGAGGAAAAATGCAGGTGGAACCAGTTGGGAGGGAGGAGAAGGTTTAGAATCAGTCACTTAGAACATGTTTGGTTTGGGATGCTTTATTTCCATACCTCAGTAAAGGGGTCAAGCAGGCAGGTGTGGCCATGGGGGCAGAGGGAGAGGGAAAGAGAGAAAGAAAGGAGGTGAGACAGGAAGGAAGGGAAGGAGGGAAAGAGGGATGGAGGATGGAGAAAGGAACCAAAGGAGGGGTCAAGATGGTAGTTTAGGTCCTTGAGATGAGATAAGGGAACATGATTGAACCCAGGATGTAGTCTTACTCAGGGCACCCCAGAGCAGGGGACACTGTGAGCCGTCCACTCCAGCAGGGTGAAGGACTCTATCACTGACCTTGTTTAGAACTGCCAGTGCATGGTAAAAATAATAATTGAGCAGGCTAACTCTTAGTCAGTTTTATTACTGGTTTTAAATTCCTATAGGAATGCTGCCTCTTTATTGTCTGAACTGGGGAGGAGGGGGTTATTCTCACTGGTCCTTCCCCAGATAGGAAGGAAGCATGAAGACGATTGAGCAAGAAGAGTCAATGAAGTGGAAGGTCCAGAGGGAACAGGCTGTGGGAAGTCTAGTGAAAGGGATACTTCAAAAAGAGGGGAGGGGAGAACTTGTTCAAACTTGCTGGTTGGTCTAGTCAGATGAGAACTAGGAACGGACCATTACATTTGTCAAAGAATGGATCCTCAGAGTCTTTGACCAGAGCAGATTCACCTCTGAGAAGTGGAGAGGGCAAACACTCCCTATGTGTGGGTGTAAGAGCAAATTGTGCCGGGGGAAGGGTATAGCTCAGCAGTAGACTGTGTGCTTAGCATGCACGAGGTCCTGGGTTCAATTCCCAGTACCTCATTAAAAAAAAGCAAAGCAAAACAAAACAAAAAGCAAAAGAAAAGAAAAGAAAAGAAAATGAAGGTAAAGGAAATGGAAGTGCCAAGTGTAGACAATTCTCTGAGAAGGTTGGCTGTAAAAAGGATCAGAGAAACGGGGCACCTGTGGAGGTGGCTGTAGCATCAGGGGACAGTTTTATACACAGGGTGATGTAGAGAAGGTTGGCATATGATAAGAATGAGCTAGTGGGGAGGAGAAAATTAATGATGCAGAAGAGAGTGAAGCAGTGACAAGTGTCGGATAATGGATCTCATAGGATCCAGCTGAGTATGGATTTCTAAGGAAAGTGGGAATGCAGATGGAAGTCAAACCACCATGGAAGCCAGTGGCAGTTAGGCTAGGACTTATCCTCATGGAAGCTGTAGGGAGGAGGGTTGGGGGAGGAGCTACAAAGGAAAGAGGCACCAAAGTGAATGAGGATGATGTAAAACAGGGACTAGAAAAGAGTGTCAGCGAGCAGAACCCACTATGTTTTAGCACATAAAATACTCCTTTTGTCCTCTTTGTGATACACAGCGACAGAAACCATTCTTGTTGAGTAAAGACCTGACCAGCAATCCTTTCCAGTAAGGAGCCAAGATGACTCCTTTGTCCTTGTAAATATTATGAAGGCCACATAAGCAATAACATCATATTAACAAAAATGAAAAACCTTGCTGAACATAAACAGTTCCCTATTAAACTCTTCGATTAAGTTTTACGGTTATACTCTCACATTGTATTTTTCATCATCTTTCTAAGTCTGATCAAAAAAAAAATTACATGTGATGCACATAGCAGGTGAATTTTAGGATTTTGGTACAAGAGGATGTAAATACCTCAAAAATGTATGATGACTGGGTCCATTTAGTTCACTGTCAGGAATAACTAGATGAAGTAACTCGCGGTCATTACTAGTGTACAAGGTGATGTATAAATTGAAATCACAGTATCATAAACATTTTATGATTAAAACAAAGAATAATTCTGCAGAGTTTAAACTTATCACTATTCTAAAATATTTGATAAAATACTTAACATTATTCTAAAATAAAATACTAAAATATCATTATTCTAAATGGCAAACAGTAGGGAAAGGTAAACTTTAATAAGTATGGACAATTTACAAATGATGACTGGAATTCAAATACATAAAGGTACAAAGTAAACAAAATGCCATAAAATGGTCCCCTTAAGAAAATAAAAGGTATGTTGGGGGAATGAGGTGGAGGAAACTAGTGGTAAAGAAAATAAATAATAAAAGGTAATTTATTTTTATCTCACTTCTACAAACTGTAAGTAAAAACATCTTTAATTTGATAACTAATTTGAACCAAATGCAGAATTCTATTTTGAGGATTTTCCACATTGATATTTTTAAAGATACAGAAAGTATAGCCATCTATGTTTGATCCAATAAAATAAGTAAAATAAGAATGAATTTCATCTTTTATATGGTTAATATTTTGCACCTTCTCTGTACATTATACATTGCTTTGTTTTTTTTAATGGAGGTACTGGGGATTGAACCCAGGACCTCACGCACACTAAGCACATGCTGTACCACTGAGCCATACCCTCCCCTATACGCTAGACATTTCTTTACCCTGATCTTCACATCTATCCTCAAGCGACAACAGATAATATATCACCCCAAATACTCTAGAATTCTTTCCAGAGTAAAGAAAACTGACCACTCATTTGCAGAACTGTTTCTGCTTTTTGCAGCTACAGTAGAAACTGTTGAGAAGTATCTCTTTACAGTCACAAAATTAGAATATAAGAGGGCGAGGCCAAACAATCAATTTTCATTTGTTCCAGTTCTGTGCCCCACCACTCCCCACCCGGCAGTGACTCTGAAAGGGTTGCAGGGTATTTACGGATTGGTGTTGGGGCATTTTGCTTTCTTTCCTCCTGGCAAATGCATAGGGGCAATGCTGTGTTGCTAAAAGTCCTGTGAACAGGAACAAATGAACTTCTCTTGATTGCTGTCCCACGAAAGTGTCACCTCCCATGAATGTTTTCATTTCACCTTGTGTACAGTTCACCTCATGGCCTAGGTCTGGATCTGTTTCCATTCACGTATTCAGTGAGTATTTATTGAATACTTACGATGTGCAAGGCCACTCTGATAATCACCTGATGGAAGTATAATAGAACAGTTTATAGATATTTCAGTTTAATCAATCTTTTTTACTTGGAAAGATACAAAACTATCCTGAACTTACAGTGTCCCACATTCCATAAAACATTTCCCCCATACTTATTTAGCATAAGTGACATTAACAAGCTAACATAAATAAGACCTCTAAATGTTATAAATAAAACAGCCCCTAACATGGTTTTATTAAAATGACAAAAGACTCTAAAAAAACCATGATTAAAAAAATGACTTTGTTTTTTGCTAGTTTAAAAAAAAAACCTTACGAACACATTATTTTTCCTCTCCAATGGTTCTGTAAGGTGTTATATTTTTTAAATTTTTTTAGTTGTTATTTTTTATTGAAGTGTAGTCAGTTCACAGTGTTGGTTTCAGGTGTACAACAAAGTGATTTAGTTATATATATATATATATTCTTTTCCACTCATTACAAGAAACTGAATATAGTTCTCTGTGCTATACAGTAGGTCCTTGTTGTTTATCTATTTTACATGTAGTAGTGTGTATCTGTTAATCTCTAACTCCTAGCATTATGTTTGACAGAGGGGAAGGTCATGCATTCCTCACTGTCAGAGTCCCTGCTTTTCAAGCCCCCTGCCCAGTTAGCCTGAGAAGTTTCCAGCAGTTGCCAAGCTTGGAAACTTCAGTGGGATCTTTGACTCTTTCATCCCTTGTATTTAGTCAGTAAGTTTGCTCTGTTTTTAATGTCCTTTTCTGTTTACCCACAATTCCCTCAGTGTCCACCACAGTGACTGGCCTTGAATGAGCTTCTGCCTCCAGGTTCTCCCAACATCTCCCCCCTTACCTATGGCTGCCACCTCATGCATCCTGAAACACCTCTTCAGTGATGTCATTCGTACACTCAAAAGCTTAAGTACCTTCTCGTTTTCTGCCTCATCAAATCTAAACTTCTTTGCTGAGCTTTCAAAGCCTTTCATAGTCTCAACTCTCTAGTTCATTTTTGTTACTTTCTCCTAAATGGTCACAATTAGGCTCTTAGTTTAGTTTCTTGCTTCTCAACACAATCTTCTTGGTTTTCTTCCATCCCTAAGTCTGAATCACATAATCACCCCTCTCAACCCTATGGGTCATACCTAAATAAATAAATAGGCAAATAAAAAGATGCAGGGACAAACAAGCAAAACTCTACCTTGTATTCCCAATCCTACTCTTTCTGCGGGTTTTAATATTCCACTCACTATAACAAACCCCCCAGATTCAATGCTCCTTTGAACTGTCCAGAACTTCAAGCAGTTCCTTAAAATGTGACCATTTACCTGGCTTACTGTGTCAAGGACATTGATTCTATCTTCAAGGCAGCTTCTCAACTCCTTCAGGGCAGGGAACTTTCACTTTTTTGTCTCTCACAACCCCAGGCCAAACGCTACACCCAGAGCTGTTGCCCAGTGCCCAGTGGTCTCCTCTCAAGGGGGTTCTATAATCAGTAATGGCGGCCAAGAAGAAGAATTTTTTTTCCATTTCATTCTGATTCTTATTCCAATTAATTCATCCAGCATTTGCTACACTTGCTGTGAGGGGCAGGTATCTGGCATCCTCTCTCATAGGTAAAATCCTACAGAAAGAGGCTACAGAGGGAGAAAAGTTCTTTGAGGCACATGCCAGCTTTGTGAGCAATCCTTCTCCTTTTCCTTCTCACGTGCAACTGTTACATCATTGGAGAAACGAGCTCCCTTCCAACTGTTTTCCTTCCACTAGTCTCCTCTCGTGACCACCTTGTGAATATGTAAGTTGTGTGCATTTAGTCCTTTGAAGTTCAAGCACATTCTTGCTTGAAACAAAAGCTCTAGCAAATGAAATAAGAGTACACAATGATTGCCAAATGGCCATAAAATCAGCTCCCTGCACTTCCCTTGAGAGCTATGGTCAAGGAAGACCTGGCTGAGGGCCGAGACAGACTGTCCACCCGACTTTTTATTTTATGAATGATGATCGTTTGGACAAGAAAATATCTTCAAAAAGTCAATATCATTTCTGTAAATGGGAAGAAGATCGAGTGTGAAAAGACTGCTTTGAACCAGGCTTAAGGAAAACAACACCAACAAAGAACAAAACTTAAGAGCAAATATCAATAGAACTTTCTCCACTTCTCTTTTTCCCTTTAAGAGGAATTTTTTTAAGTGACAAAATTACAGTTAAAAATTATTTTATAGCCCTTAAAATGAAAGCATTTGCCTATTAAGCTCTAACGACTACATATTCCATCTGTGAAGCATCATTTGGCCCCCTGCTGTTTCATTTAACTTTAGCTGAACCTTTTCCTATTGCTTCCTAATCTACCCTAATTTGCCTAAACCCCTTATTTGCCATTTCTCAGACTGTTTGTTTACATCTCACTGGAAATGTGTAACAACAACAAAGTGCGTTAAGGACTAGAAACAACGGTAGATTCAGACACACAATTGTTCTTCACAGCATAAAACACTTTCAAATTAACACACAGTCACTGAGGACACACTAGGTGACCAGGGCCATATCCAGAGAGGAGATGCTAAGATGAAAACAACCTATGGTGCCTTCAAGGAGCTGGAATCTGGAGGAGGAGACAAAACAGAAACACCACCACTGTGTGGGAAGTGATCTGCTGGAAGCAAGAGCCAAGCATTCTTGACACAGAAGAACACAGAACAATTAACTCCACGGGAGAAAGTCGTGTTAATGCAACACGCATCTTATTCTATATCACGTCATCAATTTCTTTTTTCCTGTTTTGGAGAAACATTTTATAAACAAGTGATAAGACAAAGGACAACTTTTAAAGTCTTCCCTTCAACCTATGTAAAGAGCAGAATATGATAAAGATACATGCAGTGATGCTGACGGAACTGGGAATGAGAAGCTTGGTTATGGATTAGCTGTGTGACCCTAAGTCCTGAAACGGCTGAGTGACTGTCTCCTCAGCTGTAAAATGCAGGTCTGGCCCTACATGAGTTTTAAGGGTCCCTCTGGCTTTCCCGTGATCTGAACATCTGCACTTGTTTTTGTCAATTCGCAAGTACTCGCCAGAAGGTGAGAAGCCCTCCGATGACGGACGGTAACTCACCTTCACCTAAGCACGTTACCTGTGTGTTGGTACCGACAGTGCTCTCTTTTCACATTCCCTTTCACATTGGTAGCTCTTCGGTCCCTTATGTTTTCAGAACCCTGAACACCTTTCAAAGTAGAGTCACCTTCATGATCTCAAGTGCTCCAACTCCACAGGCTAATTATACTCCCAAGAACCTTCCTTCCCTCTGTTGCTACGACATACATCTTACCCCCTTCTTAGTTACTGCTACTCAGTGTTTAAACTCTGTGCTTTTCCTCTTTCCTTTCTTCTAAGAGAAATCAGATTCATCATTTTCTAGCCCCTCTCTATCTGCTTCCTCTGTTACCCATTTTTTGAAATCACTGAAGTGGATTTGTTTTGACTGAGTGCTTAAAGCCTGAAGAAGCCAAAGCACAAAGGTGACTGTGTATGGTCCTTCTGTCAAGTTGATTTAGGAAAACTCCCGTTTCCTAAGATGGTTTCTTCGAAACTGCGATGTCTCTGGAAGCTCTTAAGTTAGAGGCTTGTCGTGGGGAAAAGGAAGTCTGTCCAGGCAGCCAGGATGCCCAAGAGGCATGCATCCCCTCTAGAGAGTGTGTGGTCAGATCACTGGAGTGGGGTTTCAGAGAGGGCAGTAAACACGGCAGCACCAGAGAGAGTGGCTCTGGCTTTAGAAATATGATTTTTAAGTATAACTCAAACTAGGTATCATTAGCTCTCTTTCAGGGTTCTTAGAGAACCGCATTTCTGGCTGAGGAGTATTACTAATGGAATATTATTAATGGAAGCTATGGACTGCCTTCCTATAATAACGCACATATGGATAATTTCACAAGCAATTACAAGGGGGCATGGATCCCAGGTTAAGCTGTGCACAGACAACCCAGATAAGCTCTTTGGTGGCTGTTACATTAACTCTCAGAAAAGTCAGCTCCATTCCCTTTTATCACATCAACATAAAACTTTTTCATTTGCCAGAAAACCAAGGACTTGGTCATCTAATTGAGACAGTCACAACTTTTTAGCTTCTTTTTTGTTCTTAGTAATTTATTAAAGACTGTTACGGAAGCATAATGCAAGCGAAGAACAGCTGCCAGTTCCCAAACAAAATTTCTGAAAAGAACAGAACTTCAAATGGAAACTGTGCCCCACGTGTACTGACTGTGGTCTGCAGCACACCCAGCAGACAGCGGGCACTGACTTGTCACATGTTTCCCAACGAGGTTGTCACTTCCTCTGTGTCAGTGGTATCAAAATAAAAGAAAGGTCAATGCCACACCACACAGACATGTTTCCATAAGGACAAATCAGCTGATCATTAAGGTAACAACAAAAGAGAACTCCTCTTCAAAACTCCATCTTTCTACAGCATAAAGTCTCAAAGGAATTAGCTGAATTTTTTTAACTGAAATAATCAAATGTTTTAGAATCATATGCTTAAATATTGGCAAGAAATGTTACTCCAGTAGCCTAGATGAGTACTGGAGAACTCCAAACACTTAACTCAATCCTTATGGAGAATACAGTTGATTGAGTATAGAATGAATAACAATAACTAACAAAAGTCACCCGGAGCACGTAGGTTACCAGGAGGATGTCCAATGTTTCTGTATTAAGGTTAATATTAGGCATAATTTAGAAAATTTGAGCTCTGGACAAATAATATTTTTAAAAAGGCCTTAAAATGATCGTATGCAAAGCAACTTCACAAAATATAACATGCATTCTACAAAAAGTGGGGGAAATTTTTGATTTGAAAACCAAACTTTATGAAGAAGGAAAGATTAAAGAATTCAACTTGGTTTTTAAATAAAGTTGATTTCCAGACAGCCTTTTTAATTCTCCAATTCAACCACAAATTTCATCCCTGGAATACCTAAGAGAAATATGAAAACACTGAAAGATGTTGATATTTTTGGCTTACCAACTTTTGTGATTCTTTTTTTTTTTTCTCTAATAAACTTGTAAATATTCTTGATCAAAACAGAAAGATCCGTCATGAGACTTTACTGAGGGGAAAAAATTCTTTAGGAAAGTTTGGTAAAATCAAGAAATAGAATAGATTGAAAACATACACTACTCATTTCAAATCATCTTGAGGTGCTAAGCAGCAAAGCAGTGTTTCCACTTCCCCCATCAATGAATCTGGAAGTCGCCACTTTTCTTATAAAACACAACACCATATCAAAAAAAAAACAAAAAAAAAAACAAAAACCTATCAGGAAACCTATTTCTTAAATGTTTACTTTTATCTCTACATGGTACTGATGGTGTTACGGATCCAGAGGAAGACCACAGGGCAGTTTAAAAACTGAAACTTTTAAACATCATTACAGCACAACTTTGAACTGTACTCTACAGGCACCATCGTTGCTTTCAATGTTCATAATAATATTTGCTATTTGCAGATTTGCCAGTGAAGCTTAAGTGGTACTTGGGAAAATTAGTCAGATTGAATCCCATCAAATAACTTTCAGAAAGCAACAACACAACAACACGTTTTGCATCCAGCTGTAAATTATACAATATGTTAAGAGAAAAAAAAACCACCTCATCCAAATGCTGTGTATCACTAATTCATTCATTTCCCTACAATCCATACGGAATCTAAATGTACAACTCTTTCCTTTTTTCAACTCATTCAAGTTAAAAAAGGGAGACAATGCTTCAAACATTATAGAGTTTTGAAGGTACACATGAAATAAATATTTATGACTCTTTTACCTAATATGGATGAGAAGCCAAAATACCACCTCTTCTTTCCCTACAGAGTATACTGTTTTCTTAAATTGGACTTAACATCAATTCGACTTACTATGAAGAATTAAAAACAGAAGTTTATCAACCATTCTCAGACTGCAACTCAACAAAGGAAAATAATGCCTGTTCTTTATTTAGACAATATGAACTGAACTCAGAGCTCACACTAAGGTTCAGAGGGCACAACTCACTAATTACAAGCCTAGAAGTTTCATGACTTTCACCCCAGGTATCACAGGCTAAAATTCCAGGCCTCTGTGTCACTCCCTGGAACATCTGCAGCAGAATCGAACATTCTTGATAAATGAGATAAGTGAAAGCATTTACTTAATTAGATTTTAAAGCATATTTATTAACTCATGCAGCCAATACGGAATTGAAAAACCTTTACAAAACAAAATCCAAGACGCAAACATGCGAGAGTGCTTTATTTATACTTCAGAAGTTGTTGCCTTCAATGGTGTTTATTTAATGCAGGTTTCAGCATGATTCTGTGGATATTTGACTCAACTAAACATAAGTTCAGGCTAAAAATAATTAACTTGTAAAATTAAGCCTTTCCATTACTTTCAAGTGAGGTGTGTGCACTCCTAACATTCACTGGTTTTCCCCCTCTGTTCTTATATTCTACAAAGATTCCAAAACACAATATGCAACTCTGCATATCTATGCACACATATACATAACCCACTGCAGAAAAAGCATCTGATTCTATGTTTATCCGGGGTAATCTGTTTTGGTTTCTTTCCTGCCAAACCACTTCTGGTGTTTCCAGCAGAGCAGTGACAGCATACACCTTCTTGTTATTATTTATGCATGGAGGGCCAAACCAAATGTCTGGGTGGGTCTCCAAAGACATAAAATCGGTAGTTTTGTTTCCATCCACAGGACCCAATTACATTTAAATAAACCAACTCCTAGTGAAAGATTGGCTCCAACAGAAAATACCAGGCAACCAAGACACTGAAATTAAATCACAGTCATAAGTCTAGAAGCCACCAACATATTGTTAAAAATAGTCCCTCTATGCGTACGCATACCCAAGCAAATAATGCACATTTGTAACGAAAAGAAATTGTCCCATTTCTTTGTTGGGGGGGGGCATCTTTCATTAAAATTTCCTAGTCTATCAAAGTTTTCCATTTCAGGCTACATGTGAAGAAACACAGCAGCTGCTCTAAGGGCCCATCTCATCTGGGAGGCAGGGAAACTGTCCCGTGCTGTTCACGGGCTGTAAATGGATGTGTCCTTTTGGCTGATGCTGGAGTGGCAGAGACTTGACAAATGTGGGAAAGTCCTCAGCTGTGAGATGGGGGCTGAGGATGTGGGCTTTTGGTCAGTTGAAAGGTTGCATGAAATGTAAATTACAGGGCTGCTCCTAAGATATCCACTCCTTTCCAGCAGGTAAAAGGCAAACGGGGTCCAGCACGTTCAGAGATGCCTGGCAGTGGCTTCTCAGCTAGGAGAGGAAACCAGGCAGCCAGGAGCAATTATAGCCATCATCTCTGAAGGATGGAAAGGAAGGAAGGAAATATTTTTATATAAAACCATATTAAATTTCCCTTTCAAAGTGCCTCTATGTATTTCTCTTTCCAATTTAAAGGCAAAAGAATTCATTTTAAAACTACAGCAGAACTGGCAGTAAATAGCACAGGAACAATTGTTCTTTTATTAAATATTTATTGAAATAAATTCCTGTGCTTTCTCGTTTTTCTTCTCTGGTTCCAATATTTATTTACAGCTGATTATTAACATCTGCCAGTGGAAGGGTTTCATCCTTACAGAAGCCGAAGGGTAAAAAAAGTCACCCCCCCCACCCCATTCTAACGTGACCTGTAGTTAGACAGAAAACAGTTTTCCCAGTCACCGCTTGGCTTCCTGTCTGTGACCTCTGAAAAGCATTGGAGGCCAGGGTTAATGGCCTTTCCAATCTCTGTGATAAGAATTCATTTTGTTCTATTACCAGCAGTTATCCAAGGAGCCTGCTGCATCACTTCAGCAGGGTTCAATCAATGAGGGGACCTAATGAAGTAACCAGCTGTAGCTCTATTTCCCCAGCCTGCTCTATCAGACAAATAAGAGCGATCAGTCACATCTCAAGGCTGATCTCAGATGCAGCATCTTCACAGGCTGAACTCCTATGCATATAATCTAACGATACCCCAACCCCCCTCCCCCCAATTTTCTCGCAATCATCCCTTTTGGATACAGCTTCCCTAACATGGAAAACGGGATGGGATGAATTCTGAGATGCTGTGTTAAGGGGACAATAATGCACGATGAAAGAAGAGGGGGTCTAGAGAAGATTTGCAAGTTTATGCCAACAGCTGAAAGTTCAAATCACACAGCATCACAATTTAGGCTTTTAGATCAGCTACCCTCAAATATCTATGCTTTAGGTTGGGAATTTTGCAGCTGCCCAAAAGGAGGAGGATGAAAAAGTATTATTTTCATTTTTATCATTTTCATTGATATTAAAAGTTTAATGGTCAAACTTGCATTTTGACTAAGCCTTCAGAAGCAAAATACAATTATGGTATATTTTTCATTTTTGCTCAAATATCAGTCAGCGTAACATCTTAAATTAACTCAGAGTCATTCATACTAGCTGATGTCAGGAAACCCACACACACAAAAAACTGTATGCTACTGTAAAACTCTATTCTTGATATATTTTAATTTTTAAATGATTAATTTCATTCCTCTCTAATTCAAAAAAGCAATTGTTAATGAATGCTATTTTCACACATTGCAGATTTCAGAAGGGAGAAAAAGCAAAGCCTTGCAACTTTCAATCAGTGGCCTCATTAATGCATTAGACTGTTACTAGGAGTCCTGTCCAAAATGAACCCCTTTATGGAAAAGGGTGCTGATGATGGCTCTACACTTTTTAGATTACTTCTCAGACAATCACTGAATGGTTCATAGGAGGCTATGAATAGAACATTCATATTTGCTGATATGCTGAAAGCTACAAGCACCTTAGTTTACTTAATCAGGTTAATCAAGATGAATTTCATGTAATACATTTCTTATTCTTTTAAGTTGGCTGCTCTCTTGGTCGATTTGAAAGTATAAATTTGGGTGTTTTGAGATTTGCAAATGTTAACCACTATATATAAAAATAGATTAAAAAAAAATTTCTTCTGTATAGCACAGGGAATTCAATATCTTATAATAACCTTTCCTAAAAAAGAATATGAAAACAAATATATGTATATACACATATATACATATATACATACATATATATATGCATGACTGGGACATTATGCTGTACACCAGAAATTGACACATTGTAACTGACTATATTCAATTAAAAATTAAATTAAAGTAAATTTTAAAAAAAGAAAGGAAAAGAGCATGGCTCTTTGCTGTTATGCTAAAGAGATGCTATCTAAGGGAAGCTACGTAAATTAAGAGTACTGGCTAGCCTTGCACTTAATAAACATGTTCACACAGGCAAGAATATTTTATTTCATTAGATGATTTTTATTCAAGCTTTATCACTAATGTTGTATATTATAACATAAAAATCCCAAACACTATCAATCAGTCCTGATCTGGTTCTGGTAACTATGGTATCAGATGATCTTTTCATTTCAAAACTTTGGAGATGTAAATGAAAGATTAAGATGCAGCAGATAAGAGGCTAAAGGAAACAGAAGAAAAAAAAAAGAACAATTGTGATATTTAGGAAAACAAGGGAGGTAGGGGTGGGTGTGTGTGTGTGAAAGAAAGAGAGAGATTCCTGGAGTTGTAACCCTCTAGGTGCTTGTGAAAAGGACTGAAATATCTTTGCTGCATATGTAAACAGATTAGAATATGCCTTGCAGGCATTTTGGGAACATCTGTCAATTTTTTATAGAACATACTGATTGTGGGCTATTGATTGCATTTAAACAAAGTTGTTGCAAAAAAAAAAAAATCAGCTAACAATTCGTGTAGAAAGGGCCAATCAATATTTAAATGACTCACTTTATTGATTTAAAATTAACTTTCAATTAAGAGATCCATAGGACTCTTAACTGCGACACTTATCCATTCAAGAGAAAATAAAGGTACATTTATCGATACACTTAAACAGCAGTGGCTGGTTTCCTATCGATTCAGTCATTTGCGCTGGGATTCGTTAGCGTCATCAGCCTTTAACTCGCTTACTAGGTCTTCGCAGTGTACAACCCCGCACAATGTAGGAATGCGCGAAACAACACAAAGAAAGGATAGACATTTAAACAGAATTGAGAGATAGGAAGAAGGTAAGTCAACCTTACACTTGCTTTTACAATTCTTTGCTTTTGGTATGATGGAAGGAAGATTGTGCAGACGATTTGGGTGATTATTAGACACAGAAGCCTTTTAAAGGGCTATTTTTCAAGCCAGTGGCTTAGCTACGGCACAGTTTGTGTTGTGAAATTGTGTAAACAAAATCTTTGAACAATTGACTAGTAAAAGCTTTACTGGCTCCTATTGACTCACAAGATCACTAACTTGCATATCCTGGTTATATTTTAATCAATGGCAGCTAAGAACACAGTTTATAGAATTTTTTTAAAGACAATAATTGCACTTCCCATTGGAAATACTGCATAGGTGTGTTTAAGGCCGTATTTATTCAAGAGCATGGCAAGGAAATCACACTAGGCAATGCTGTAGTCTTTTGATAATTTGCCAGTGATTACATTTTATAATTTACTTTCATCAGGGTTTTCAGGAAAATAAAATGGATATAAAAATCAAACTGTCATATGGAAAGAGGGATACATACCTTTAAACTGCATAGATCAAAACATTTATCCACGGATTTTAAAACCAGAACCATCCATCTATTTTTGTACTTTTATTACCTCTGAAAGGGAATGCTGGATACAGAGGAGGGCATTGATTGTAAACCTTTTACTACAATTTCTAATATTACATCAGGAAAACAAAACCAAATGATGATCTCCACAGGGAACGGCATCTTAACAGAGCTGAGTCCCCCACACCCTTGAATGTAATAGGTGTGGCAGTGTTTTTCTTTTTCAGGAATTCAAAAAGATAGGTGTTCTTTTTGGTTTAGAGACGATAATGCCCCTGGACGACGCTACATTTCCTACAGCTCATTGATCTCTTTCTCACATTCTTCACTGTGCAGATTGTTCTGCACCAGAAAGAAGCTATCTCACACAGACCCCCCCCCACTCATTTACTGACATCTAATTCCTGGGAAGAGAGACAGAACAGCCAATCTAATTCCACTTGTACAGAACCAATGTTTAATTACCTTTACATGTGCAGCTAATCTTCATTCTTTCATAGTTATCCACTTATGTTTACAAAAGATGTTTTCAGTAATTTCAAAGATTAGGCTTTAGTTCTTTCTCTTGTGTACCGAGTCTACAGTGTTGTGTTACTCCAATTATATCTTCAGATTTACTCTGAACTTGTAAGAAATATTTGGAATGGATAGAAATGAAATACCAGAGATCCAAATGCTCAAATACAAAAAGAAAAAAAAAAAAACCCTTCTCAAATAGTTTAACCACATAATACTGGTGTAACATAATTTGTAAAGTAGTATGGCCATGACACTTACTAAAAAGTGCACGATGACATTCTAACTAGAAATGAGAGGATGAGACTAATTAAGTGATGGCAGGTGGCAGAGGATGTCTTTCAAGGTTCTCTCTGATCTGCAGAGAGAGATGTGTGGTTCTCTGTCTAAACACCCAGGAGTAGTAACAATTGGCTTAAGCATGGTTCAGTCCCAAGGTGCCCCGAATAGAGGATTCACTTTGATTTAACACTTCCTGCACATCAAAGAGGTAAAAAAGCATCTGTATGGATTGGCAAGGGAAGGAAAAAAAAAAAAAAAAAAAAAAAGGTTTGTCTTTAACCCCAGTATGTAAACTCTTTAAGAACTCTGGGGGCACTTGAAAATGACCATAGAAATAAATATTTTTAAGATTCAAGCCATAAATCCACATAACAGGAATTAGTAAAAGTTGAGTTCTTTTCAACTCTTGAAAGCTACAAACTGCCAATTATATTCTGATAAAGGAAGTCTAGAATTAGCTCAAATATCTCTTTGGTAGACCCAATGAAAACGTCTGCTCTGTCCTATAAAATAAATTATCATCACCTTAACCAGCTTTACATCTCCTAGAACATTGCTTGCTACGATCTTTTTTTTTCTTGGTCATTAATCTTATTTTATCTTTACCCAAGACTCATTGAATATACCATTCTCATAGCAGACTTTGGGGGATGTGGACTACTTCGGTGAGAGTAACACTGAGTTGGCACCTTTGGTTCACTGGACAAATCCCAGGAATTCCATACGGCCATCTCATTTTCCCCCACATTCACTCATTATCATCTTAATGACATAGACATTAAATGGTTTGGAGCTAGGCATCTTGTCTTTCGGATGATCACACTACACGTTATTTGAGTGGGATGTTGTAATTGAACAGTGATGGAAAAGTAGATCTGCTTGAAGAATATAAGCCACGCTGGGTGAGTCATGAAAAAGTGCAGACAACATATGCCTAAAAGGCAAACCAAGTGGTTCCTATAAATGATGGAAAATGAATGTTATCTAATTCCTGAAATTCTCTTATCCAGCTTGATCTGCCTCTGCAGTGCTTGTTTCAGGATCATTATTGTATTTTTTACAATAGATCAAAGACATGGTTGATAAGACTTGATTCTAGATAAATCTGTTACATTTTCAGATATCTTACAATATATGAAATCTCACAGCATGCTTAGTTTATTTAAACCTTTTCTTTCCCCACTAAAGGCTCACTTACACCATAATTTCAGAAAGGTTTCATATCACTTTACCCAAATCATGGCTAAGACGGACACAAATAATTACAGGAATTAGTGCTACAGGGTGTAAAATTGTTCTCTGGTAGTAGAGGTGCATTCATTTCATTCTGGAATTCCCTGCTGAGAAATGATGTGTGCAAACTATCTAAGGACACGGTAATCCTCTGATGTTATTATTTTTTTTTTTTTTAAGAGTAAAGTTGCATGTAATCTTCGACTAGAGGAAAAAAAAACGTATACATGACGTTCATACCAAGGACAAATGCCAAGTATTCTCTGCTGAACTCAAATGATAATTCTTGTTCTGTAGAAAACGAGCCAGAAGTTTAGGAAAATCACTTGTTTCCTACCTTAATGGATGTAAATGTAATAGACTTCCAGTTCATATCAAAAATTACAGAATGGCTATATATTTTCAGTGACTACTAAATTGCTTAGCCTTTCGTGATCTGAGTTCCTTGGACGTTTTCTCCTTTATCCTTTACAACATCCTCATTTTCAGTATTATAACCAAAGTGAAGGTCTCCTAATAAAGTCCCTTCTGTAAAATATGGGAACCAAACCTGGTCATGTGCCATGTACCATTTGCTTAACTGTGGGAAACGGAGCAGCAGCCAGTACCAGCACACAGCCGGTCACAGGAGGGATTCTGAGTCTCTTGTTCAACCACAGAAAATCAGGGTGTCAGGCACGAGGCCCACTTTCTTCCCCTTGTGAGCCACTGACTAGTGCAGCCTGAGCCAAACAGAAATCCCTCATCTTCTCTTTTTAATATTGAAGAGGGAAACCCTTTTCACCTGCATGTGGAGGCGGCCTTTTCATCAAATCTCAGGAGATTCCAAAAACAAAATCAATGTAAGCATGTTCAGAGCAGTTTTCAGGGTTTTGTAAGACAAATCTCTCAAATGGGGGCTAGTTTAATGCTATTGAGCTGGGCTTCGATCTGACCAAGTCAGGGAACAACACAGCCACAGTTCAGTGTCCTGGGCTCCCGCGGCAGGAGGGGGGACCGTTCTCCGCAAATGCAGCTGTGGAATTTCTCCCTGACCTCTCACCTCACCTAATCCAACTTTAAACCTTGCAGTGGACTGGTTAAATAAATAAATATTTCAAGGTAACCCCAAATCAACAAACATAATTAATTAATTTCACTCTTCCATGTTCATAAACTGCACTTGGAGGAGTTTCCCGGCCGCTGGGGTGCTTTCGGCAGAGCCAGGACCAGTTCTGGAAACTCAGGTTTCCTTTTTAGAGGCCTATGTTGGAAACGCCAAGGAAAATGCTAATTTTTTTTTTTCTCCTTTTCTTCAGGAAATGGATTTGTCTATTGAGTCAAGAAGGGTAATTTGTTTTAAATGGAAGTATTTCTTTCCTTGTATTTATGTTATGCACTGAAATCTTTGATTCCTTAATAGTTTGGACCTTCTATCTTGAAAAATACTTAACAGACACTTGGCTTTTCAAGCTCCTCCCTTATTAGAAATCTTAAAGTTACAAAATAGACATTATCATGTACAGTTTTTGAATTACACATTAAAATGATTCCTACTTAAAGACTGAATTTGGGGCACAGTGTCACACTCAACTCTAGGGCGAAAGGCTTTGACTGCTTTACCGAGATGCCTGCTATTAGTTTCATAACTTCACAAATTACCGGATGTTAAATCAATCACGACTTCACACAGCTACGGCCTTCCTTTCGTGAAATAATATTTTGCCCTGGCATGAATAAGGCATTTGAGTATTTTCTCATATTTTGGAAACATCAAAGAGAAACCGTCTCAGATGCCTCATTTCATTCTGAGACGAGTATTTTTTCAGACATTTAAAAAACCTACTGGGTTTAGTGCAAAAATTCTGAATCTGAAATTATGATCGACTGTTACAACACAAGTATTTCTACGTCGGGCGTGTAAATCAATTTTGCATAATGATAATGTGAATATAAAACATACATTGTTATTTATTTCTTCATACAGATGGCATACTACATTTTCATCAGTGTGTTGTCAAAATGAGTTTTTAAAATAAAGTGAATTATAATGGGGCAAAGGTAATTCTAAGGGCTTGGGGTGTGTATTTACAGGATTCTTACTTATTTTTCCTCTTCATATTGACCACAGGTTCTGAAATTGTGGCATATTTTAAATCAATTATTTCCCAAGCTAAAAAGGATAAAAATAAGTGTGCAATCATTAGAACTCCTTTTTACTTTTTTAGCAGTAACCCAGCGGAGGAGAGAGACATACCCTGAATATTTTGACGGTATTTCTTATTCTGTTATCCTCCACTACTCTTAAGAAGTCACCTCTGGACCATAATTCACACTTTAATGGGGAAAAAAAGGCTTGTTTGGGGTCATTTAGGAATAATTAATATAAATAACAATTTTCAAAGATACCTTAGTTGTGCAACTG
Organism: Camelus dromedarius; assembly: GCF_036321535.1. Classification (NCBI taxonomy): domain Eukaryota; kingdom Metazoa; phylum Chordata; class Mammalia; order Artiodactyla; family Camelidae; genus Camelus; species Camelus dromedarius. The sequence goes on along the minus strand of NC_087465.1, from coordinate 16,226,339 downwards.
TATACATATTATAAGAATAAATATTAAAACCCTGGCTAGATTACTTTAAAAAATTTAATACTAATTTTCAAACGTGAAATGAATTGTTTAACATACCATGTGATCTCTCCCCCTTCACTCCACTGCCTGAAACACACACACACACACGCGCGCGCGCGCGTTGCTTCACATTCCTAAAAGAAAAGTCTGAATTTTTGTTTCAGTACTAGACAGAGGAATTTCCCTTGCTCATAAATATTTTAAAGTAATTTGTGCCTTTACAGTTAAATGGATATGCTTACTTTTGGTCAACGATTCAAGTGTGCTGGCAGGGATTAGCAAAAAAAAAAAAAAGTGTTATCATAGAAAATATCACAGTTTTCAGTCTCAGAGCCACTGAAAGGATACAAAAGCCTTCTCTGGTTTTGCCCTGTGGTCCAGAACCTCAAATCTAAATAAGTATCAGTAGACATAAAGAACTTCTGATTATTTTTTCGTATCTAATAAACGTATTTACATCCCGCTATGAATGTATTCATAGGTTTGTGGAGAATGTAGTTCCATTCTTGTATTTCTTTTGAAAACATTATTTTGAGTCTCAAAAAACAAGAAACTCTTTGAAAGTGGCTGTCCCTACAGTATAAAAATAATTCTGAAGCCTAAAGCTGATCATCTTGAATTCAACATACTGTGAAAGCCTTCCGTGTCTACACAGTGAAGCAGTCTGCAACCATTCGGTTTAATTCCCAAGTTGGTAAGGTCAGGTTTTCTGACTCAAAGACACATGTCGTACCCTATCCTATGGCAAGTGCCCCAGTGAAGCCATATTTCTTTAACGGCAGAACTTCAAATGGCATCTTGAGTTTCACAAAACACGCTTTCTTTTCAGAAGTAATTAGCTAAGGCAGAGTCTGTGGGGCAATTAAAAACCACTTGCTTGCAGAAGCTTGTAGGCAGTATGTAATTTTTCTTTATGCTACAAGTACCTATATGTATTCTTGCCTCTAGCCTTAAATACAGTAAGCGTTGTAGCTGGTTGCACAGGAATTGTCTCAAGAACATTAAAGCAAGCCAAACACGATTGTATTCCAACAAAAATTGCTCTCTTTATACCGTGTATTGAAACTTGATAACTGTTGGTTATAAAATTCCTTTGATTTTCTGTAGGTAATAAAATACTTTGGCAATTACTATTGACAGTTCTGGATAATCTTGAAGGCTGCCTTGCCTGCAGAAGATGAGTGTTACAAATCACTCCACTGAAAGAGGGAAGAGCTGCGGCAGGCAGGTTTCAATTTCACATTGCTGATTATCTCATTCTCGATTCTGTGCATGCCTAAATCTGAGAATCCCTCAAGCA
>NC_087465.1:16205000-16222500 GCF_036321535.1 Camelus dromedarius | reverse complement strand
AACTGTTTCCACAATGAATGTTAATGAGGATTTTTGTTTCCTATTGGCTCCTTCCAAATTCTCATCTCCATCAATAGGTCTGACTCTCCCACCTGGGTCAACCTGCCTCCCAGTCGTGTTTATTTGTCTGGAAGGCTCGCTGAAAATCCTTAATTCAGGTTACTAGGCAACCCTACAGGTGAGAAAATATAATGTTTAGCTGGACTCCATTTCTGAACGTGCACAGTGGCCTAATGCCTTCAAAATAGACTGCGAAGCATGTGCTGATAATTCCCTGCTACATTCTCTAAAGGCGAGGTCAGAAGAAAATTAATTGATGCTGAAAATAATGACAGAAGGAGAGGCACCACTGAGACTTGGTGTGACTGGCATGTGATAATGTTAGCCAGAATCTCAGCATGTGACTGGACAGTGTGATGAAAAATATACCCTGTGCAAGGGAAAAACAAGTTACAAAACTTAATTAGTTTTTGACACTTCTTCATAAGTTATTATCTTTTCATTTGGAACATTGCCTTGGGACATCAATACACACGAAGAAATGAAACATTCTTATTGTAAATATGAAAGAAAGATGACTTTATGGTGTGCCTCTCCGCTTTACATGTCCTTTTGAATAAACAAAATATCCTCTGCAGGCTAAAGGAGATGGGGGGCGGGGTAGGAGATGCAAATACTCCTTCTCTGAGTTTGACACCATCTTAGTCGATGTATGATTCCATTACGATGGATTATGCCATTTTGATTTTAAAAAATAAATAAATAACGTGGCATCCAAGTCAAATGTGGTTAAAATAAGGCTCTTCGATGGGTGGTAGTCAAATTATAACCCCGATTGCCATAATGCTTCCGGTGCAGCAAATGTCTTTTTAATTCCTTTCCACTAAGGTTTATACCTAGAAGTAATTCACACTGATTACTAAATAACCCTTGTGAGTTGCTTTGTCTTTTGAATTTTAAAAAATACACTTGCCGTGAGCAATGAATTTCATAAACCAGCAGCTCTCATGCTTGATGAATCATTCTTATTTTATGCAGTGCTGTGAGATAGGGAACCGAGATAAAATATTCTATCCACAAGCTATTTGGTACAATTTATCATCAGCGGCTCACTAGTCCAGTGATAATACCTGGCTTGCAGATTGTAATGATCAGATTCTGTTTTTATTTCAAACAGGAGCAATTCGGAATACCAGAGTTTTTAATTTACATACATTAGTGAGGTTCAAAAGTGGCAATAGCTACAAGCAAATTCACTTGCGAACTGAATGCTCGCCTTGCATAATGGGTTCCCTTTAGCAATTACTCACCAGTGAAGTACCCAGATAAAAATGAAAACAAAGAGAAAAAAGGAAAATCATGATACATACACCATCGTGTGGACTAGGATAATTACTGAACCGCAGTGAAGGTCACGTTTATATCTGTTTTAGTAATGATTCGGTGTACCCTTCTTCTGAACTGAATTCCTAATGCAATCTTCCTTCTATTTTCTGGTACTGTATTCCCTTTCCTCTGTAAATTTTTTAAACTTGCTACGCGAGCTTCCTATCATACAAAAACGGCAACACTATTTCCAGTAGAAATCGTTACTGATAACATTTTAAACGACCGAAACATGGAAACCTCCGCTCGCTGCAGAATCACGCATGCGCACACGCACAGACAACGCAGCAAACTCACCAGGCCAAACATTTAGTAAAACCGACAGGCTTATAATAAAATACCTCTTAGAGTTAACATCGCTTTTACACTGACCACAGTATTGAGCTTGAATTCCCAGCAGCATCATTACTAGACATTTTCTGCCACCTTTCTAAATCTGAAAAGCTTCCTACATTTAGTGAAGATTAGGTAATGCTATATCCAATCAATAGCATCTATCAATTCCCTACCTGGTTCAGCAGAACAAGTTGATTAAAGGAAGTAAAAAGGTGGCCTAAATATTGTTTAAGGCGAGATGATTCTTAAAACTAATCAGTAGTTTTGAGAAAATATACCCTTCACAGACAAAGACAGACACTGAGATTATGACATACACAATGTGAGCGGCTGTCTGCCGTCTTTATCCCATAATATTATCGGAAACCCAGTACTGAGTCCCCAGTGTAGAACGGGAGCTTTATGTTTATTCTGCGTTTTCGGATTCTGGATTATGTCATGATCTTAGGGTTATATCCATGGAGTCTCATTTTAGGTTTATCAGTGGTTTCCTAAAAATGCCTGTTCATCGGAGATATCAATGCTGTTCTAAAAAAGTCCTAACGCTGTTTCTGGAAAAAGTTATTTCCAAATTCATGCATTAGGCCCAAACAGTAAGTTTTAAATGTTCAGACCTGAACAAATCGTGCAAAACCACGGATACTGCTCCCAGGACAAGCCACGTTCAGAAGACACAGAGGGACTGAACAGATGACAAAAATGGCCTGGCTAATCTCTTGGGGCCTGTCCGAAAGGTAGAGATGCTGTGGTCATAGGATGCAGCTGTCCTAGATACAGCCACTTTAAATTAGAGGAGACTCAGTCTTTTTTTCCACTGTTATCAAGACACAGTCACACATTGCCTATCCCTGGAAAATATTAGCTTTTATGAGCAATCATTCATTGAACCAGTGCAGGGAGTCGTAAGAAGACGGGTAGGAAAAGAAAGCAGAAAATGAGGGGAAAAAAAAAAAAAACCTCTCCTATGTTTACAACACTTCACAGAGTGGTGAAACAGTCTGCCCCTTCCCTCCCTAGTTACGGAAACATTATCAGTTGGAGTGGCAATAACTCATCTTTGAAAAGTTAACAAATAAGAAATTGGAGACTTTAAGTTTTCAGACCTACCCGGGGTTCTGGTTTTTAAACTCTCCAGGGTCGTGTGGTTAGACGATTCCAGTTGGTTCTAGTTCTTCCGGGCAACACTCAACCACTGAAGAATTACTGTCTATTTGTGTAACCATGCCTCTGCTTTACCAGCCCGAAGCCCAGCTGAAAGGATGGAGGTCCTGGGAATTAAGAATGCAAGACAGATCCCGCCAATGCATTGGAAAACCCCAAGGGTATGTCTTGATCCCTCTCTGACAATATGTCTATAATAAAGATTCAAACATACAGATCTTACTGTTACCCCAGAGTTTCTAGAAAATGAACTTCCTTAAAGTTATACTATAGTGAAAAAATCCAATTTGTATTAAGTGTATACACACACATCTATCTAGATCAGATATGTCTTCTCTATGGTTGAATGATGTAATTTCTATAAATATAACATGTATGGAATATTCAATTATGTAATCTAAAGTGATGTAATTTCTAAAATCTCTGTAGTTTTCGAAGTCTTTTTCATTATTTCCCCTTAGGAGTTTTCCACCCAAGTCAGTTGACTGCTTGCCTGCCCTACCTTACGTCTAAAATTCAGGCTCTGGGACTTCGATAATTCCACAAACGTTCCCAAAGATCCTCTATATAAATGAACATCTCTCTCCTGCTTCAAGCACAGAAAACCCTAGAGGATCTTTCTCAACCCACCACCTGACTCTTCAAATCCTTCCTTTTCTAAAGGTTTCAATAATGTGATGAAATATTTGGTTTTATCAGTTTTCACAATGATACTTAGAATAACCCTTAGTGTGTATTCTATAACAAGTGAGCCAAAGCCTTAAAACTAACAAAACTAGCAAAGCTTAGACAACCTGAGTGGACCTGAAAGCCAGTAACCAGTACTTATTTAAATAAATACCTGAATGACTTTTATTGTCAAGTTCAAGAAAGACTAAAATGATCAGTTCTTCTTTTCTGTGGTAGCAATATTTACTTTTTTCTACGTTGTCCAATGAAAGGGAGAGTTGATATTCCAAACTCAAGATATTCACTGATTTGTGGTTAGCAATTTGTTCTTCTACTATCGGATGTAATTAGAGTGGATGATGAACTTAACAGTTGGGACGCATCTTGTGTGCCCTGTTTCCTCACACTTGAGAGACTTCTGAGTTGATGGGGTAGGGATGGGGGTGGCAGTGGGAGGAAGGGGAAGTGGGGGGAGAGGCGACTTTGTCCTGGAGTCTCTTCTGGCTGACAGCTGGGCCAGACACCACAGGATCGTGAAAATGTCTATGGAGATGGGCTTCAACTGGGGACAGACTTGATTTGTCCAGTAAAAAGGGAAGAATGACAGAGGGAATAATCATGATCCCCTATGAAAACATTTTTCCAGTTTGGTTTTATCATCTAGGGTATACAGAGGAGTTTATTGTAACTTTTTTAGAGATATGCTTTTTTATTTTTATTTATTTTTTTTAGATTGGGGGGGTAATGAGGTTTATTTATTTACTTAGGATTGAACCCAGGACCTTGTACATGCTAAGCATGGGCTCTACCACTGAGCTATACACTCCCCCCTACCCCATGGAGTTTATTGTATTGATGTCATTGCTGTTCATGTGTTCCAAGGACCAAACTTTGTCCTTGAACAGCAGGGGGATACGGGGCCATGCAGCAGGAGAAATCTGTGGCCATATACAAAGAATTCTCCAAAGCACTTTTTCTTAGATTCTGTGTGTGAGAACCTCATCTTATGTGGAACAAGCATGGAAACCTCTTCTGAAAACAGAACCTGACCAAAAAACCTGCCTGGATAGCAAGAAGAACAAAAAATTCTTTGAATATTTTTGGTTGAAAATTTTTGAGAATACATGTACTTATCCTTTATCATTGCAGAACATTCTCACCTTCCAAGCTACTGTGGTGTGAAATTCTTTCCAACTCAAAAAATTATTAAAATTCATAGAAATGCTTAAATTGGGATCTGTCCATGCCAACTTCAGTTCCATGTAAATATTTAGAGGTGAGCCTTAAACATTTGAGATGCTGCACTTCTAACAGAAGTAAAAGAGACATCACTGTAATAGAGGAAAGACTTCTGTTCAAGTAAAGATACAGAATACTTAAAATGCTGGTAGTGTTTATGACTCAGGAAAGATGGTTCCAATGGACATCAGGTCAAGTTTTCCTATTTGAGAGAATCAGTCTTAAGTGGAGTGCATTAATGACTTCAACAGTGAGTTTAAAGAGCATTCCTAATCAAAACAGTCTTACGTACTTGATAGGGTCACTCTTATTTTCCTCCCTATTTATCGCTTTTATTTGTTGAGTGTGCAGTAGATACTTCAATAGCAATGATCTTAATATTACCACCAAAATTACTAAAAAAAAAAAAAAAAAAAAAAAAAACTTAAGAAAAGGAAAGAAGAGGAAAGAGAAGGAAGAAAGAACAAAATGAAACTACAGGTCAACCTCTTTTTAGGTCTTTTTACATGGGCACTCTTAAGCAAGTCCACCAAAAATGGCAAATACGCTAAACTTTTAGGCTTCTAATTCTAGAAAAGGTGGGTAAAGTAAAATCATTTTTACAGTAGTCACCATGCCTCCAAAGTCCATCTGTTGTCATTATAGGAGGCCCGAAGCAAAATGATGTCTCTTTCTTAAAACAAGTTTATTTTTTAAAGATATGCGTTTGCAGTGAAGACGTCACTCTGTTTACAACTAGAACTCAAGTCGAGATTTATAATATCAAAATACTTTGTCACTTTTAAAAACTGTCCTTGCAGGAAGAAAACTCTCTTAAAAAAATTATTTGATAAATCACCAAAGACACAAACACACAGGCACATACTGGATGATTTAAAATAATACTAAGTATTTGAGAAAATCTATTCACCCACCACTTTTTTTTTTTTTTTTTTTTTTTAAGGCCATCACTACTTCACCCCTAATCAAAGGCAGAGGAAAGCCTAAAATGGCCTTTGGTCCGCAACCATAATCGCTTCTCATTCTATGCTTCACATGCGGCGGAAGCAACAGAATCATGCGCATTGTCACTGTGTGGTTACAGTGTCCTGCGAGTATGGACAAGTTATTAGGTCAGACGCTAACTTCCTAAGTAGAAAAATGATGTGTTCTCCTTTGTCCTCTCTTCAGTAATGGCTGCAGTTGGTGCTAATTAAGGCCCCGCGGCAATGTGCTTCCAGAGAGGTCAGGGACTTCTTTCTGACACCTAAACAGTATTCAGCTCAAAGCAACTGCCCCTAATCTGAAATGATGTGATGTAGAGCTGGCCTTTCAGATTCAGCCTATATTTAAAGGAAAATGACAGTTAATGGCAGGGGTGTCAAAAAAGAGCAGATGGAGAAGCTAGGAGAAGTGTCACTCCGTGGCTAAGTTTACCTGCAACTCGTTAGTTCCCTTAAGGACCGGCAGACAAGAGAGCGCCGGACACCTTGTTACATTCTTCCTCCTAACATCTTGGGAAGAAGAAATCTGCATCAGGTGCACCCCGGGGACTAATAACCTCTGACAAACCAGAGAACCATTTGCTTAAGGACATCTCTACACTGGTCCCTCTTTCCACCAAGAAATGCAACTCCTTGTCTGGTGGTTTTCAGCGAGATTACATCGTCATTTTTATTAGCGGTTGTATTCATAATAACGCAAAGGATAAATTCAGATAAAGCGAACACTCTGTTAAATTTCTTATTGGGAGGAAGCCATGGTGGTAATTAATCTTGGAGTCATTTTCTTTTGCCCCTGGAGGCAAGGAACTTGGGAAATCAAAGCAATATTCAAAGGAGAAACCAAGATTTATTATCAGTTAGTTTTAATAGACACTTGCACGGCTTACTAATTACTTCAAAACTGTAAAGGCTGTTGGCATTAATTCACTCCTTGCTTTTTTCTTCTCCTCCCCCCTCCCCTCAGTGATGCACCTGCACACCATGAATCGACACGGTGTTTTATCTCAAGATTTCTTGTTGCCGTTACATTATGGAATTACTGTTCATGATGGAATGGCTGAAGTTGGACCAGAGCTGGCCGTATAGCATTCAGTTTTAGAAGTTATTTGTAGCTGATTCTAAAAACTTCTTCCAGGGAAAATACATATATAAGGTTGCCACCTTCGTAACCAAGTCCCAACATCTCTTGAAAAAATACAATCCAACTTGAAGATTATGTCTGAGGATTTAAAAGTTTTCATGATTATATGGTTAAAAGGTAGACATTAAAATCATAGAGGTTAGAGATAATTTAAGCCATGACCTTCATTTTACAGATGAGGAAATAGAATCTCTGAGATGTTAGATGATTTCCCCCAGTTAATAGTAAGACTGAAATTAAAATCCTGTATATGTATTCATAGGAGAGTGATTTTTCTTCCTCACTCTGCCACTCTGTCTTCCTTAGAAAGTTCAGTACTTTATACAAAGAATGAAATGCCCCAATACTGAAATATAGTAAAAAAACCTGCAGATAGAAAAATATGTCCTCAACTTTGTTATGAAACAGTGTTAACATTATTTATAAATGTTATTAAGCTATATATAAATGTTCCCATTTATCTATGCAGCTTTTTATATTATTAGAACCTAAACCTTCCACTTTAAAAGATAAGAATGACAAGGATTTTTCCCCCAAGTTAACTTAAACACATCGGACCAATGGTTGTCTTTGAAACATCTCATGTTCTAGGTCGCCCCATAAGCTGTGGAGGGTGTGAAACAGACACCCCAAGTGGCTGCACTCAGCAGCTCCAGGTGATCTGTATAAAACGTGAAGGGAGAGTTTATAAAGATTCTCACAACTCTTGAAATTAAAATACCTGGCTGATGAAAAACTATCTCAATGAATAGCAAGGAAAAGACTTTTTTTTTTTTTTTTTTTGCTCAAAGAAACAATGAGGGATCTTTAATGCTATTTTTAACTAAGCATATTTTCAATTTGTTTCTGACTTGTCTTTGAGCACATTGGAATGAAATAGTAAGCAAAAAATCTTGTCCGAAAATTTTTATTTGAGGAATTCTAGTAGGATGGAGACAACCAAAAAGAAAACAGCAAGGCATGAGCCTCCTGGCTCCTTTAAAAATTCTTCTCTGGTCGAGTGGCTGTTACTCAACCAAGGAAGACCCCAGTAATCCATCCTCCATGCTCACGGGAGACTGGATGGAAATGCAAACTTTGCCCCTGGGAACCTAAAAGGTAGCAAGCTTCTGTAGCTGAATTATTCCAACTGGGGAATTATGCTGCTGAATTTAAAATGGGGCTGTCCTTCACATTCCCTCCTCAAAAATACCAACTGGTCAGAAAAAGGTAACTAATGATATTTATGCAACAAGTTTCCAAAACTTGGAACCAGAGATTTATTCCTTTTACGGAAGACTAAACTTGATTCATTAGTAAAGAATTAAATACTGTCCATGCTTTAGTTTTAAACCTGAAGTATCAAAGTTTGACCTTAAGCTAATATTTCCTTATATGGGAAATTTTAGAAAAATGTTGTATTTCCCATAAAGCCTTTGATTTTTTAAATATTTTTAAGAGTTGAATACTTTGGTTTATTAACCTTTGAATAATAATGTTTTTAATAGCAATTCATTACACGACATGGTAACAGTTAAGAACACAGGAGTCATTTTGGGCAAAAACTCTAGCTCCACCATTTCTCAATTGTGTGACTTTGTTAGATTATTAAATATCTGTACCTCTAGGTCCTAGGATGAAAAACAGGGATAATAATAATTTGCTCCTCAATTTGTGATGAAGTGAAATGAATTAAGGCATATAAAGTACATTACAGCATTTGACACAGAGCAGCAGTCAATGAATTATTATTATAAAACGTCTTAGACAACTTTTAGTATCCGTTTTACTTTCTCAGCCACTTAGGTATATATAAATAACTTATAAAAATACATCCAGAGATACAAAACAACTTTCTCAGGCTTTTTAATATGCAAATATAGATAAGCATCAATAGAACAACTCATATATTTTGACACAAATTATACAGTAATGAGGAAGAGAATCTTTGAGAAGTTGCTGGCATGTCATAGGAAATCAAATCGGAAACAAAGTCAAGCAAATCGTATACATTTTAAGTGAAATTCAAGTGCTTATTTACATAGTAAACTGTAAAGTCTCAGAAGATGCAGTTGTGCGTTATTAGAATTTGAAAAATTATTTTTCCAAATGCATATGCACATATATTTACATATTTATATGACAGGCTACAAAGACACTAATGGAACAGCCTATTATTTCTAAAATAATTTAACACTCTTTTCAGTTCCATTAATAGCAAAGAAATTAAACTTTTAAAACCCTGCACAAACAAATCAAGATAATTCAGATCTCAAATCCACAAATTGAAATGGAGATTTGGTAATTATCTAAGTAATTTGATTAATGGAGATGAATAAACTACATGATTCTGACCCATGGATCTGTGTTGGTCCTGAAATGCTTACTTTGACTGGATAAATCAATTTAAACTGGTTAAATGCTAAATGTACTGTCTTCACAGTACAAAGTGAAAATAAGATTCTGCAGTCATTTAGTTATCTTTATTAATGCAGGAAGCTAAAAACAATGGCCTTCCATGATACGCACATGTTTATTTCCCAACAAAACACTGTTTTTGTACAACACAGACATAATCTAAGGCTCACTCATTATCCTTGGTAATTTTGCTCTATGATTTCCCCATTAGAGCACTCCATACAAATGTTTCTTTCAAATTGCTCTATTATGTCATAATCAAAAGACGGAATTTAGCCAAAATGTTTGTTTACCATCTTGCAGATAGTCAAAACAGTCTGCTGGTGCACTCTTTGATATTAATTCCTACTCATCCAGGAGTGGATTTTGGCCAAAACATCTGATTGCTCTTTTGAGGACTTATACAATCGTGTGTCAGTTGAATCTAGCATGAGCCAACAGCTATGCAATCATGGAAGTCACTTAATATTGAGCCAGCTGATTTCTTTGTCTCCCCCATAATTACAAATAAATACTTTGGTCTTAAATCTACCAGAATGCAAAATAACACACTGGTATGAAATAAATGTTTTCATGAATTATTTTATTAGAGTGTACGATTTAATCCTCAAGGCAATGTTGACAATATGCTAAAATAATCAATCCGATCAGTTCAATCAAAAAATAAGCTGCATGCACAGTAATAATGATCAAGTTAAATGATTTACTTAATATGGTCCAAACCCCAGAACCTCACATTTAATAGTTTGTTTTTTCCACTGTACACCAAAAACAAAAAATCTGGCTCTTGATAATAAAATGAGATTTAATTTGATATTAAATAGATCTCCTGATAAGTGACTTTTGGCAACACTGGTTTGGAAGAAATCCAACTTCAACTAGTCAGCTGTCATATGTCTCCAAGTTCCCCAAAATGCCATGTTAGTGTCCAACGTCTGTCTGACCAGAACTAAGCCAAAAACCATTAGCATTAATCTAGCTGAGTCCCTACTATAAATTGGACACCAGAGAAGAAATATTAGAAGCAGGAGACTTTTCAGATACTGGAATCCAAACTGAGAGCCAAAAGGCAGCACTAGTATGTATAGATTAATGATTAAGAATAAAATTTAATATGTAATTGAGTGCCAAGTTGTACAATACAACAGCAACCAGAGAAGATCACTGATGAGGGGTAGATACCTATTCAGGTTGCAGGTATGAGGAACGGGGGAATCCATGCTTGCCTCCCAAAGAAACAGAGAACTGGTTAAAGAAAGAAGCAGTGATGTTTCTGGAAATATGGACGACATGAGTGACAAACATGGGAAGAGGCTACCAAGTGGTTCACTTTGCGAATGGAGTGAGAAAGATTTTCTAACTAGGGAAGACCATGTTACTCTCCAACCTAATATATTCCTTTAATGGTAAAATTCCAAACCCCTTACATCTTCATGATCTCTGATAGCTACTTGTGTAAACCCGGGCTGGTTATTTAGCCTGAAGGTGACTTCAATGTCCTGATTTGTAAAATAAGGCTTATAATGGTACCGCTTGTTCACTATTACTGTGGGGAATAATTGGGCTTCTCCATGTAAGGTATTTAAAATGGTGATGGGCCTACAGAGGTTGTTGAATAAAGGTCTGCTCTCATCCATAACCTCCTCCTCCTCATTATTATTAATCATTAATTATCTTTTCTAAAGCCTGGCTCATGCTCTCAGTGCTATTTTCCAGTCTTGTTGCCTAATCTTGTACCCTTGGTTTCCACCAAGCCATACTGGTGACCTCTCGAACACACCCTGTGGTTTTCAAACTCAGAGCCTTCTGCTCACCATGTTTTACCATCTAGGGAATCATTACCCAACCAGCTTCTCTCGCTGAAATCCTGCCCCTAGTCCAAGTCTCTCTCACCCTGTGTGTCTTTCATTTTGTTCAAGATTTACATACTAGCTGCCTTGTCTGAGTTCACACAGCTCTGTTCTTACCCATCTTATAATCTTTGATCACATTTATCACAGTTTCCCTTTAAACTGTAAACTTCTGGGATACAGAATCATTTTTTCTGTCGGGGGTTTACCCAGTAGTATGTCAATAAGACATCATAAAATTTTTGCCAAACCAAAACAATGCAAAACAGTTAAGATACAGGACAAAGTGTGCATTTACACATAGTGATCATGCTATTTACAAGCAAAGAGATTGTCTTACCCTGAGTTAACAGATTTTGACTCTCCATCTATAGCAAAGAAATATGGTAGTCATTTGATCTTCCCAGAAAATAACAGAAATCCTACAATGACTCTTTGTTGCCAATAAATCTCATGCTTTGAGATTTTCTTCATCATGATAAACAAACACCGCACCCTCAAAAGTATTGTGAACGACACAGACGCTTGCCTCAAGGTTTCTGATTTTCAAATTGCAATAAGTGACCCTTGCCCAAAATTTCACCTTTGAGAACCTTATTTAGATTTTTTTTTTGTCTTTTTCACTTTGATAAGATTATTACATGTTGCATAAAAACTTGGCTGGAGAATGATAGAATATTATCTTTTACATTTTTTTTTTTTAGGATTTAGTTATCAGGAAATATTAAAACAAAACCTCATGACATTATGGATTCTAAAAGACATTATTAAAATAGAAACACTTTCAAGATTTGATGCCACCAGTGTGTCTACTATTTATTATATTCCACTACCTAGAGTTGTTCATGTTAAGACAAAGCTAATAGCCTCAAAAATATCATTGAATCACATGTTAAAAGCTCACATTATCTCTTTATCCAAAATACTCAAAAAGTAAAATTCATGATCACTAATGTCTGACTTCACGTCAGGTAGCCGTATGAAACCGTTCTGTATGTGGTTAGTAGCTTTCCCACAGAAGAATAGTAGCTAATGGATGGAAAGGAAGAAGAGAATGACAAACAGAACTTTGTCATTGATGGCAAATATCAGGGGATTATTATGGAAACGTTTTCTGGTTTTTTAAGTTCTGTCTGAAAATGTCTCTTCTTTCCCTATACAGCATTATTTTCCAGAGTACAGTTAAAAGCATGGATTCTAGAATCAGACTGCTTTTCAAATCTCATTTACGTTACTGGGAGAATGGAGCCACGTAAATTGGTAATAAACTCGACCTCTCTGAGCCTCAGTTTCCTTGTTTGTGAAATAGTAATAATCATGGTAACTGCAACATTAATCAAGGGACTTAAATTAATCACGAAAATCAAGAGCCCACAGACATTTGCTTCTGTTCTTATTCTCAGTGAACCTGTTTAGATTCAGAGTCAAAATCTGAATTGATTTACTGGCAATATATAACCAGTTTAGAAACAAAGGACATGTACAAAGAAGGCAGAAGACATTCAAGCCAAATAACCACTGCATCTGAACTATCCACATAATTGAGAAAAACATGCCACCTTGGTTAAACTCTTTGAACAATTGCCTCAATTCTCCACCTCACTTGGCATCTACAGACAAGGTCTTCATGTCCAGTATCCACTGAAAGTCTTTGTATTTCAAATAAAAATAATAGCTGCCGTCAAGTATGTTAATGTCCGTAATGATTGTAATTTTTGTAAATTATAACTGTCAGTGGTCACAAACCTACCCAATGAAAACATAAGGTAACAATTTAGCCTTTATATTACTACTCTTAGGAAAGAAGAGCCACTTGTAGGAAACTTAAGAGGGAAGGCAAATTTATAGCATTTATTCTAAAAATAGGAGAATTTTTTGCCCTCTCCCAGTGGGATTATTGCTAAGGTAACATTTGCTAGCAAGTATCTGCAGACAAAACTTTACCAATGAGTTTAATTTTCATCATAGAGTGATGATACACAGTGCCACTTAGCTTCTATAGACAACACTTAAAGTATATGTTAACAATATCTAGTACATTATAATTTATGTAAATAAAATTATATTTTTGATCCTGATTAAAAACTATGTTTATTTGGACTTCCTTATTAGAATACTAAAATTTCATAAAATATTTCCACTAAATTTAAATATTTGCATTTATTAGAAATGAAGAGATCTAAATGATATTAACTGTAGGTTATGTATTTCATATTTTATTTTGTTGAATTTTGTCATCTTAATGACACAAACCCTGATCAAGTAAAAGAAAATAAGATAACCTGGTTAGAAAATGTCTTGGCACACTCTGTTAACATGTGGACACTTTGGGGGAAAAGTAGAATCTCAATCAAGTCAATTCAGGTATTTTGTTGCATTTAAACATAATAAAAATCTTTTAGGAAGATTTTTTATTTTGGGAAGAATAATTCTCAGTACACTTAAAAATGGACACTCAAAGGATGCTTGCTTTTGTTAATTACATGTTGCTTGGATGTTTAAATAAGTCAAAGACTTTCAGTCTAAAGGTAACCCTGCGGTGTTTCTAACTGTCCTCAGAATAATTACAGAGTCGGGCTTGACTGTCATTCATGGGTATCTAGTCCATTGTGTGAGGAGAAAAAGCAAATGGCGGCCCACACATTAGCACATCACCCATGGCTAGAGCAATGACAAGATAGATTAGGATGTATATTAAATCTCACACATGACTGCCTTTCTGTATCAAGGTAAAAAATACTTGCTCTTACATACATTAGGGACCGGTGTTGGTCTGACAACTACATTAATATTGACAGTATATCAACATTTTTTTCTACATTTACTGAGTCAATGACTAGCCTTAACCTGGTAAAACTTAGATAACAGAAATAATAATAATAAAAAAAATCTAGCAGGCAGCCTTATTTTCTCATATCTAAAAAAAAATTAATCCCACCAAAAGTGCTGGGCTTTTATGAATTATCAATCTTAGAGCAATACATCAACTGCCATACACAGCTGTGACTTAGTAATCCAATCTCATTTGTCAAAGAAATTTGGTAAAGAATGGTTCTAGAAAAAGAAACTCCTGCACAGACAATAACATAAATATTATATGCATTGGAGACTGATTATTTTAAAAGGCTAGATTAACACTATTGTATTGCTTCACCTTCTACACATTATTTTCATAGACAAGAGGAAATTGCAAAGTGGTAATCCTGCCTCCAAAACAACCAGAGTTGAGAAACACACAGAAAGCTTACAGAAATGTGAAATAACCCAATTGCTTAATTTAAGATTTTCTAACATATCTATCTGTATTTACCATGTTGAGAATTGGAAGCCCCATATGAATGGGGTTAGAGGAAAAAAGTCAGTGTTTACTTTGTTTTAAAATATCACAAAACTAAACAAAAGCTTATCTTCATTTCAAGGCAATATCTTGGTTTCATTAATAATTAAATGTTGTTTTCCAACGAGGGCTATGTTATAATCTGCTTTCAAGAACATCACCTTCACTGTTATTTTCAAAGATACTCGAATGCTTTTAAGGTGCACACGTATTTTATATATATTACACAAGAATGCAGCAAAATAGAACATTCACTTTTCCCAGTCTTAGACTAGATTCACAATATCACTGAACGGGGAGAGACATTAAAAAAAAAATCAATATATATTTTTTAAAGAGAACAACACTAGGATCTGTTATTCTGCTAAAGCTTGTGTTCAAATGGTTGGCATTTCAATTTTAGTAATTAAGCTGTGGTTGGAAGCACCATCATCCACGAGAGACAAACTCATGAAGCGACCAAGCAAAGTTCTTTTGATTTTAAATGCATCACACAACAACACTTCAAGGGCTGCTCATCTCCAAAGTCCGATGAGCTTTTATTAAAACATGTCTCTGATAAAAGACTACCTTCCTCCCTTTTCCAGCACTCTGTGGAAGGTGATTCAGGTTAAAGGGATGTCCTTAATAATAATTATCTCCATAAGATCCATGCTATCATTTATGTAAGGCCTTGAAAATCATGCCATTTTGTGCAGCCAGGACAAAACTGCAACCATGATTGTAAGCCTTTCCATCAGGCAACCCCACTGGCGAACAATGGCAGGAGTAAAGGCCTCTCTGTGTTCTTCTACTAATGCTGTGCTAGCCTCTGCTAGCAATAGACGTAAAGGAAGAGATGTGAGGAAGTGCCCGGCACAGAAGAGTAACTTGCACTCTAGTGTCTGAGATGTTTAGAGCATTAAAGCTGCTTAATTAATATCTACAAGGCCCTGAAAAAGTTCAAGGATCATTTTCACCAGCAATAAAACTATCAGGATGACGAGAAAGGCATCTTCTGTCCTTCAGCAGGGGTTGTTTTTATGCTCGACAAAGTGATGTGAAATTAACTATTTTCATAAACAGATGGTCTTTAGGATAATGGCTTGTACTTTTTAATTTCCTTTTTGGCAGGACATCATGCCGAATGTCAGCAAAGGCAACAGTCTTCATTAGAAGTTGTCTGATACTGTTGGGATGTTTTCTACAGATACCCATTTCCCCCTGCCAGTATTAGAAATGGAAATCAGAGAAGTTTAGGAAGGTACAGAAAGATAAAAATTTAATATATTTAAGTGAAGAGAAAATGAATCCGTATCAAATTCCAAGATTAAAAATTTAAGGTTTAAAGTATTCATTATTTCTTTTCATCTCCACTGCATGGCTATAATTCAGAAGCCGGTAATCTTTACCCTCACAGAAAATATCTTTCATTCCCTAAACCTTATTCTTAACAAGGGGTAAGTGATGGCCCATTTATAACATTTTTCAATTCACAGAGTCCACATGTGGCCACGTACTAGCATAGCCAGACAGAGTGTACATTTCAAAAAAAAAACTAAACCTCATAAATCTCCAGAAATTCCTCACATCTATTATGTTTACCTTCTGCTGCTGATGAGCCTGTTGGGCTCTGTACAGAGGAAATTACAAGCACTCCAGAAGATTTGGCAAGAAGATGCTAGAAGAAACAATGGGCAAAAAAAAAAAAAAAAAAAAAAAAAAAAATTCTTAACTGAAGCATCATATCCAGCTCTGGCTACCATTTACATATTTGAGATTACTAGCTAGTAAAATGGAAATTCCATTGAAATGGAATAAATTGTTTTCTGAAATCCCTATCTGATTACTGTTGGTGATGTCTGAAATTAAACATGGTAAGCTACACTCAGGACACTTTATGGAATTCAACTGAAGGCTAAGGTTCTTATTGAAAATCTGTCTGTTTATACAGTTTTCCAATTAGAAACCAAGGTACTTGTACCCACCTAAAACTTTTACTCCTAGCCTTGTGATCAACTTTCCTATTAATCTATATTATCAAACACATCTTTCTTTATTTAATAGATGTTTGGAGGCTGTTGTAACAACTGCTAACTAGTAAGGAAATGCCAGTCGAACTAGTTTATAGTCGCAAGTTTAAATATCACTGGAAATAAGCTTAAAGTTGATGCCAAGGGAAATGCTTATGTTTAAGGCCTATGCTGCATAGTGATACAAAATTTACAGGTTAAAAAAAAACTTCCACCCAAATTATGTATACACAATGCCAACGCAATCAAGTGAAAGTAAAAGACAGTCTAACCTCTAGACTTGTGTTTTTTTTTTTTTTCTCTCTACTCATTCTAAGTATTAATCTTCCCACCAACTTGACTGGATATGCTGTCATTTCAAAGACAGTCTTAGAACCCACATAAGAGAATGTTCTTAAAGAAAACTTAATTACACTCGTGTTTGAAAGGGACTTAACTGATATGCTTAAATTCTGTTAAACACGTTACTGCTACGGGTTGTGCCATTTCATTCATTATAAAGATAAAAATGAATGACTAAGAAGGTGCAGATCCATTTAACAGGAATGAGTCTTGAAATAAAGTCAGAGGTGAAAGCTACTTCTAAAGAACCAACAGAAGCAAACCAAACCAAACCACTGGATGAAGATCAGTAGATTACAATTCTACATAAAAAGTAAAAAAAAAAAACAATAAAACAAACAAAAAACACAATTTGATGTATCTTAGCAGAAATAGAAGTCCTGAAGTAATCAATTAACCTCAACCACACAACTCACCAAATCAGCAAATACTTCCATACTCATCAGTTATGGACCCACACACTAATCTGATACATTAACCCTCTACCTCCTCCTGCAGCACTCCCTACCCCTGAACACCATTCCAAAAGAGGTAAACCAAGGTCCTATAAGAGATCTACCCTACTCAAGACATAGATTTTATTATTGTAAAACCAAATCCGGTAGTTAAGAAACTTAGTATGAATGTGTCCCACTTCCAATTGGAGG
>NC_087465.1:16137500-16200000 GCF_036321535.1 Camelus dromedarius | reverse complement strand
GTTGCACCACCTAAAGCTTTCAGGCGATGCTCTACTCCGGATCAAGCCAAGCATATCAAGTGTGCCCGCAACACTCACAGGCTAATGAACAATGCACAAAAACAAAAGGAACAGCAAGGCTCCTATTATCTGATCTTCCGTAAAACACAAAAACTGCCTTCTCTGGTGCAGAGGAAGTGCCAGGAAGCCTGCAGGTGTGAGCCAGTTAAAAGAAAACGCTTGGGCTAAATAGATTCTTTGACTGTCAGGGATTAGAGTCATGGCACTAGTGGTAACACACATCTTTTCCTTTAATTCACAAAATTTTCTCACGAGTCTGCAAGAGCTCACCCCATCAGGGGCTTTCAGAGGCCATTGAAATGTCTTAAGTTTTAATTAAGTTGGAGTTGTCAGAAGAAAGCTTTTTTGGCACAGAGTCAGGGTCATTAATTACTGCTATCTTTGTTTCTTTCTGTAAAGAGAACTCTGCTGACTTGTTGGGTTACTTACCCAGACTACATTTTCTACCCTACAGCTCCCATTCGCTTCCAAGTGGGACTTGATTAAGTAGTTTACCAATTACTTCCATCAGTTTTTGGTACAAAGCATTTACACAATCTTAAATCTTAAAAAAAAAAAAAAAAGAAAAAAAAAGCATTTCTCATTAGTGGTTTAGGGAAGAATATTAATAGCAAATTCATCTAGTAAGTTATCAAGCAGCTGGATTCTTGCATGGATTTTTGCATTTAAATATAAATATCCTCACATTTTTCACATCCTTATCTATTCAACACACCTATTCATATTCTCACAGCCTGGGACTTTGCCTTCTAGGCAGTGCTCATCAATATTAAGATTATTTCCTATCTCCCCATAATACAGAACTCTGGCTGGAAACATCCAGTTTTGCCTGATATCTTTTCAATCAGGCAAATGTTTTTATTATTTCTGGATGAAATCGGCTGCCACTGTCACTGATAATCTTTTGCAGATGTAAAAAAGTAGAAGTTTTTAGGTAATTTGTTAGTATGCTTAATATAACACTAAAATAAGTTTTTAGCTATTTGGATCAAGTACTCAGCCCACTACAGATCTTTTAGAATTGATTGTTTTGTAAAAAAATTTTCAAAGTTCTAAAATACTACACAGACCTGAATATGTTTTATAAATATATATATATATAATTAAGTATGTAAAAGTCAGGAAAATCGTATTTCTTTTAAAAAAATCATGAGTTGAAATTCTGGTATTTATGAGAAAGCACACTATTTTGAGATCATTTGCTTTGAAGAATTTCCCTTACAACTTACAGTATATTTTTTGTATGTGTCCCTTGGAAAGATTATACATAATTTCTCATTCTTCCACTTCATGGCAAAATAGCAAAAGCAAAACAGTTTATTTAAGATTCAGAAGTGAGAATGAAGTTGAAGAATTGTCTCAGAGATATAAAATAGAGTAAACCTGAATCACGACAGATAGATTTCTATCCGCCAATATGGCTAGAATTAGTCATGGAACTTAATAACATCTATTTTTAAATCTGAATGAAATGGATGGGAAAAGATTTACAAACCTGGGCAAATTCAATTACCAGAATCACCCATTTCTTCCTGATGAACATATGATACCACTTCAAAATATTTTTCGCCCAGTAATCTCATCGTCACCCACCATGATTCACAATAACAAACGCGTTACACCAAATACCTGCCGTTTCAGACTCGGGGCCCTGAATGCCATAATAGCGCTCATCACTGTAATGATAATGACTCATCATTATCTGATGATTCTCAGATGAGAAACTTCTGAGCCCAGAATTTGGACCAGACTCCAGGGTAGGGAAAGCCAAACAACCAGTGTTTTCATTCATTCAGGTCCAAAAATGGGTCGCTTTGGAAGGGATAGGAAAATTCCTGGTTTGGCTGAAGAGCTGATGCTGTCATGTCTCACAGATAAAACTATCTTTTTTTTTTACCATTATGCTTTTCTACTTATTAAGCCCAAAACGATGCGCCTGAAAAAAAGGGGTATAATTTTCCTCTAAGTCCTCAATAGAAGTTCTAAATGTCATTTCTAACCTGGAGCAAAGGATATAAATTTAGAGGTCTAGATGAAATAAATTAGGTAACCAAATGGAGCCACTCAGTTTTTTTTTTAAATCCAAGTTTTCTAAAAAGCAGTGAAGTAATAGCCCCACATAGATCATTTCAAAGCCAAATATTAAGGTGAAACTCATCTTCCTGGGTTAAACAGCTACAGAATGTGAAGGCTTCAGTCCCCTATGGTTTTTATATCACCCCCGAAGATACCAAGAGGAGAAGGACTGCTTCTCACCTACAAAACACCTGTCCAGGTGCAAGAGTTAAGCATGCACTTAAGAATTGAGTCCATGTAAATGAAGCTACATATAATAGGTAAATCTTAAACTCAGAACTGAATCCAGTTGCTAAATAGGATGATACAAAAAATTTACTATTTACAGATGTATATAATTTGCAGATTTTAATAATTCTGTGACATCTAAAATCATCGACTCACTCTGGGAGCCAATTCAGCCCACCCCTTAGTTTGACCCGAATTTGTGGTGACTATATATGAATACAGTCTGGATACAGTATTTCTGAATTTGGATCTTCCTTACGATAAACTTCTTCTGGATTGTCTGAGTGAGTGTGAAATGGTTCTATGGAGTTTGAGAAGTTAGTGGGATCCACTTTTGAGCCGTGTTTTAATTCCACAAACATCTGATGTGCGCACTGTGGCGAGCATGGGACAAGGCACTAAGGCCCCGAGGGGGTACGGGATTCCCTCAGGGAGCTCGTGGCCTGAGAGACACAAAATGAACAGATACAGCCTGGGGTGAGAAGGTGTCTCCCTGGGGAAAACGCGGAGAGTCCGCAGGAGGAGCTGCCAGGCACCTCCATTGGGTCCACCACAATGAGCCCTGGGGACCGCCGCTGGAAGGGCAGCCAGGGCAGATGGAACAGCATGTGTCACGCCTGAAGGGAACAGAGAGTGGCCTGTCTGCTGCTCTTATGGAGAAGGCCTGAGGCTGGGCTCAGAACTGGAAGGCCTGGGCAGCACTGAGAGACGTGCAGTGGGAGCGAGACGGGCTTAGTCTTCATGCTCAGAAAGGCCTCAGAGGCCCCAGCAGGTTGGAAGGGCCCCCTGGTGGTGTGGCCAGGGCATGAAGGGAGGCGCCCATGTGGCTGGCTGGTTTTTGCCCTCATTCTTCTGACTCTCTCTCTCCGTCCCCCTTGCCCCCCATCATGGGTGTGTGTCCCCCGAGTGTGGGCCTTGCATTCAGGTGACTCCCAGGTTTCTCTCTCTGACGTGGGCCTTTCTTCTGAGATCTAAGTTCACTTCCTACAGGCGCCACCTTGGCACATCCACTTGGACGTCTCACAGCAACCAAACCTCAACACCCAGAACACTGAGCTGATGCCCCTTGGCACTTGTCCTCTGTTCTTTCCCACACTAACTTCCACTGAGTACTTTCTTATGTACTAAACGCTATTCTAAATGCCTTACGTACGTTCTCTTATTCAGTCCCCACAGTATGGCCTCCAGAGTGGGAACTAGTCTTAGCCCCCTTTGTACAGATGTGGGAATTGAGGCATGCAGAAATGAACCAATTTGCCCAAGGTCATAGTGCCAGAGAGAGGCAGTCAGGCTGAACCCTGCAGTCTTCACCATTAGACCATATCCTTCCCCAAGAATTTCCATTGGTGGCATTTCAAATTCACCCAGTGGCTCATTCCAGAAGTCTGGAAGTCACCTTTAGTGCTGCTTCTTCCTTACCAACTACATCTCAATGATCACTCCATCCTAAGCACATCTCCTAACTAGTTCTCCATCTATCAGCTCTTCTACCTGTCACCACGTCTCACGCCAACAACTCTTACTCCTTCAGTTCAGTTCAGGCAGTAACCACAGTGTCTTGAAAGAGCACTTGGACTCTGATTTACTCATTTAACAATTGAGAAAACAGCTGTTACATGCCATGCACTGTTCTAGGTGCTCGAACTGCAGCAGTGAATAAAACAAAGCCCCTGCCCTCACAGAGCCTAAAGCCAAGAAGCAAAAGAAGAAATACAACAAACAAATAAATATATAAATTCAGGTAATGATAGGGCCTCTGAAAGAAAAGAAAACAGGACAAAGTAGGCAGACAGGGTAGGGGTGATGGAAGAAAATCCTATTTGAGAAGATAACCTGATAAATTCACACCCCTAGTTAATACCCTTCAATGGTTTTCCTTTTCTCTTAGGATAAAACCTAAAATCATGAACATGACTCTAGGATGACCATATGGCCAGGCCTTCCCAGATCATTTCTGGTTTAATGCCAATTGCCCCTTCACTTTAAAAATATTTCAGCTTTGAAGATGAAGTACATCGTCCTCACACTCAAGGGCCCTGCACGACATGGCTTCAACTCAATTGTAGCGTTGGTTCATTCATCTTCCTCACTTGCTCACTTTACTCCAACCATCCTGATTTCAGATCTTCCAAGAAAGGTTTATTCTGAGGGTTACGCTTCCAGAACTCCCTCAGCCTTCAGTGCTCTCCTTCTCCACTTTGTCTTCCTCCCATTCATCCTCTAAGTCACAGCTTTTCGGCTTAAGAGACTTTTCTTTTTCCTAAGAAATCTGTCTTTATATCTCTACCTATTGTACTTGGTAGTGTTTCTTTGGAACATTTATCCCATCAATAATTAAATATTAATATCATTGATTGACCGGTATCTGTCTTCACCACCACACTGCAAGCTTCATGAAGGCATGGAATGAGTCTTTCTCATTCACTGTTTGATCTCCAGTACCTGAATAATGCCCAGCAGGTAGCAATGTGCTAAAAAATATAGCTAGAAAGAATAACTGTGAGGCACAACTAGTGGCAGGCAAGAGAGCAGAAGTACCCAACAGACTGACGAGTCAATCAAGACAAAAGATTTGATGGAACTTCTTGACTGAAAGACTGAATACAGAGGACAATAGAAAGAATAAAAATAACTCCTGGTTTCTTTCTAGCTTGAGCAAGTGAATGGAGGAGGCTACCATGAACAGAGATGGGAGATGCCATATAGAGAGCGGGTTGGAGACAGGGATGTGCTATACTTCAGACATCCTACATTTGAGATACCTGGGAGATGCCTAAATAGAGGTGATTATTTACAGCAAAATATATTTGCTTTACAACAATGATATTCTTAATAGAACCTGCATGAACTCAGGTCCAAGGAAGTTTTAAAGAGAGTTGTGAAAAGCTAGAAATTCCCATTTGCCTGGTAGAATGGTGATTTTTTTAAAATCATATATATATATATGTTTGCTTCTCCAGTATCAACCTTGAGAATAAGCATCAGCTCACAGAGCTGAGACAGTAGCAAGAGGCCAAAACCCCCACTCAACAGGATTCTCACTCCAGTTTTGATTCCATAAATAGGTCTACTGTTAAGAAGTAGTTTGAAAACAAACAAACAATCCTAGAATACTGAATAAGATGACAGGAGAAACTGTGATCTTTGTAAAATGTTAAGCTTTGTTGGTGCTACTTAAATAACAACTTTTCAGATGTTTGCTCCGCTCACTTATAGTCAGTAAACACTGATACACATGATCATTTGCCAAGAGAATGAAGTCAAGAGAACCTCTGACTCCAAAAGTGGAGTCAAGTAAAGTGGATTCAAAGGAAAACTTCTCAAATTCTAAAGTGACAGAGAAAATCATGCAAGGCACATGCGATCACATCACCAATATGAAAACAGGATCATTCTCCATGTATGATAGCAAGGATTTGGGGAGACATTATTCTCACTGCCCTCCTCCCTGGGTTTTCCCACAGTATCTGACACTGCTGGCCGCCTCCTCTTTCCTGAAATCCCTTCTACTTTTGACTTCAGTGAAAAGCTCTCTAAGCTCCCATCCTTCTGGTTGCTTCTGTTTTGCCATCTCATTTCCTTTACCTTAATACATAAACCTAGAGTTTTCACACGTGCTCTCTCTTTCAACGGCAAATCTCTCCTCCACCTCTTCCTTCTCTCTCACAGGTGACTTCATCTCCTTGATGCAGATCACTCACAAATCAAAATTCTTAACAGTGACCTTTCTCTCAAAACCCACACCACGCATCTAACCACCAAAATCCATCTCCTCATGGGATTTCCACCTTTTCTTCCAAATCTACAATCCATACATGAGTCCGTCATTTTTCTTTTTGCACCTGCCTCTGTCCCCTCTCTGTGCCCTCTGTTTCTGACTATGATACAAAACAGAAATGTGGGTGTCATTTCAGATGCCTTCCATTTCAGATGCCTTCCTTTCCCCTGTCCTGGGCATCTAAAAGGTTGGAAGGATTTATCTGTGCTAATACTGTCTTCAACCCTACCTTTCTCTCTGCTCCCGCTGTCCCTCCCAAAGCCATTTGCTTCTCACTGGAATTACTGTCATCATCCCAAGAGCTCGCTCGACTACAGTCATCAGGTGAATTCTTAGCATCATGACCTGCATTGTTACTATTTATTACCACTAATATTATTCCTGTATCATATTATGCCAATCCTGTGGTCACAATCCATCAATGTCACCCTAGTGTTTATCAAATTCCCAGATCCTTAATGCATCATTCACGGTTTCACATTCCTTTCCTGATGATTCCATTTCTTGCCCTCAGGTGCCAGAAAAACCAAACTGTTCACCTCTTTTTATTAAATACCTACAAGTGACTCCCGTATCTATGCGCCCCTGTTCATGCTCTCCCCATGGTTTACCCTTTCCAATTTCCGAGGTTTACACATCCAAATTCCACCTCTATTGAAAGCCCAATTCAAACGTCACCTCGATGAAAAAGACTTTCTTGACTGCAACGACCAGAAATATCCTTGTCGTCCTTTGAACCAAAATGCATTTTATCTGAATCCCTTTTACGGTGTTAACGTATTTTCCCTTTCGTTGCACTTGTTTACACACAGACAGGATGTTCAGTCAATCTCTACAAGATGCGGAGCCCAGAGAACATGGCCGATGACTAACCACGTGCTTCCATTTAAAAAAGGAGTTCTCTTTCAACAGCAATATTGTATTTTGGAAGAGCAAAGTTTTATAGACAGCGCAAAGTTTCACTTTTGCTCTCTCTCTCACTAGCTCTCTGTCTTTTAGAAGTTAATCCCTTAAAGGCTCAATTTCTTTTCTAAATATGGCTAATGTTATCTTTCTCACATATGTCTAACACGATTATGTCAGGCAATCACATACAAACAGCTCTGTGCAGGTATCTAATAAATGCGGCCTCTCTTTCTCTCCCCAGTCTGTTTGCAGTAGGTCTCTGAGAAGGCTTGGATACCCACGAATGGCAATTTTACCTGGCAACATGCAAAGATGAGTTCTGGGCGAACAAACATTGTGCTGAACACCAGAAACTGACACAACATTGTAAACTGACTATACTTCAATTAAAAAAAAAAAAAAAGCATATGAGGTTTGGGAATGAAGAAGCCAGGGGCCAGGAGGACCCAAGCTGTTTCCCAGTCATTAGGGCAAGACTGAGGGAAATAAAAAGGCTAACCTAAAGAATTTGTCCCAACCCAGAAATGTTATTAATACAAGAGGTAAGAAAATGGAAGGGCTGGCGCTAAATTACACTGAACAAATATAAGGTGATGTACGGGGCTTTTACTTCACCTCATTCAGTCTCCATTTTACTGCTGAGGAAACTGAGCTCCTATGAACTTAAGACCCTTCTGTTACCTACTTGGTAATAAAGCTAGGACGCAAGCTTAGGACGTGCTGATTCCTCTGCCCATGTCAGGTTATATGGTGTTCACACACACACACACACACACCCCTTTATGAGAGACAGAGAATGAAACAAGGGTACTCTGATTCTCTGAAGTGTCTCTGCTGGGTTTTGACTGGGAGGAACTGAATATTAGTTAAGGGAAAGAAAACCACATTAATAAAACAGCTGGCATGTGCCCGAAACTATGCTGGACCAATAGAACACGTTCTTGAGGAAGGAAAGATTCCACTTTCCTGAGATAATAAATTGTTCCTTTCACTAGCAGTTGGAAAGCAATACAAACACCTTTTTGCACATTCCAAAAGAACTTTTAAAGAATTGTTAGAAAATATTTCCATAGATCAATATTTAAATCAATTGCTCTCAAAACATTCTTCTGAGCATTATTTTGCCTGCTAGTCTCCATTCTGTACAGAAAAGAAAAAAGGGGAAAGTAATTAGAAAAGTTGCTATTATGATTTTAAATCTAGAAATCCTTGTAAGGTCTACCAATCCCATGAGATATCTCTTATTGATCACCGATAAGCTAGGTATTCAATATTATCCACAGCCCAGGGCCACAGAAATGAAGTGTTTTTACTTTTCAAGCAATAACTGAAATTGGATATTTCCTCATAGAAAAGACTGTTCATATAGTTAAGTCACATGCGAGATAAAAATTAAAACTGCACTTATATGCCATGCTATGCATCACTTTAAATATCCAAGTGATAGTAAATTTTGAATAATTTGTTAACTCATATGATGGCCACACAAAAAGGTTGATCTGATTAAGCGCTCAGAGGTCTCCACCGCCAAACACATGAAAGCTGGAGAAAAGAAACACTGAAACCCAAAAAAGCCCAGTTAAACAAAAGCCCAATTATTTGAATAGAACTTTGCCATCCACTGACCTAAATGATAAATTTTCATCCTGTCTTTTTTAATACTTGTTCCACAAGATTTCTAGAAAATGCAGCAGTCCTACTGTTATGTAATTAATCATTTTTCAAAGTGCCATACTGTTTGTGTATACTTGTTTTAATACAGCTTATGTTCTAGCTGTTTTTTCTATCACTGAGGGATACAGGACCCATAAGAAAGATTCTCCTGATTTCTCTTAGCATTTTAACGATGGTCAGGCCATATATCTGTTATGATATAGACTAAAGCATGGATTTGTGAAGTGGGGTAGATTAAAGTTTGGGTGTGCTTCTTCAATTAATAGCAATATGACCTTAAGTAAATTATTTAACCACTAAGCCTCAGTTTTCTCTTCTTTTTTATTGAGGACTATAATAATGGCCTCATTAGGTGGTTTTGAAAATTAAATCAAGTAACAAGTGTGCAGTACCTAGCGGCACTGTGCCTGGCAATGGAACAGACAGCGAATAATCTGTTCTGTTCCCCTTTTTGCGGCAGTCTAAGTTCTGGTCTTTTAATTCCTCTTAACCCCACGAAAATTTAGTAATGATACAAGAACACGTACATCACGTTACCTATCAAACTGTCATCAGGTTTTGGTCCCCTGCCACTTAGAGGTGATTTCTGCTGGAATTATATTCTATGGTTGTTTATTAGAGAAGACAACTTCATTTCATTCAAGACATATTAACCTTTGCATATAAAATATTAATATTTGAGTAAAACTACATTTTAATATTCACCACCCAAATTACCAGAAAGAGGGCATAGACCAAACTATGGTCTACGATTCATTCATTTTAAGAATTTTGGCACATCTAAAATTTTATATACTCAAAAAGGCTTCATACAGAAAAATGTGAGGTTTAGTTAACATTCATAATGATTTTTCAAAATTGTAGTTTCTGGGAGAGCTTTGTACAAGGACTTGTTATTGCATTTAAGTAGTGTCTTAAGGTATAACTTTTATGGTCTATTAAGCATAACTCTCAAGCACCTTAAACACAACCAAATGAGGTGGAATTACTATTAACTTGTATTGTAGGTTACCGAGCGCCCAGGCAATTCCAACCAACTGTATCCGGAATAGCATTTTATGACAGCTCGTGACTTTCTACATTGAGCTTCCTCGACTTAAACTTTTTACGAGATTGAAAACTGGCCTCTGAGATGGTGACTGAAAGCTGGGGCATTAGTCCTCACCTTTTAAGAAATCGTGTCGCAGCAGGCTGTGTTTGAACCACTTGAGGGCAAGGAGGTGTTAACAGAGTTGTTAATTAACCTAGGTCTGGAGCCTATTGTGCAGAATTCCAGAAAGCTGGAACAATAGCGAGATACTGCTTAAGTCACAGCAGGGGAAGAAACGACTTTTGCTTTAATAATATAGCTAAAAACAGTTCATAATCCCGGTAGTAGGTTAAAAAAGAGCAGCACCCTGAAACTAACGGTCAGAAATAGGGGCGAACTGACATTGCCTTTGAAAAGACTAGCTGGAGTGGATGTGGTCAGAGCTGGATATTAAAGTGTTGGTCTTTTTAGGGAGGAGGGTATAGCTCAGTGGTAGAGTGTGTGCCTACCATGCATGAGGTTCTGGGTTTGATCCCCAGCACCTCCATCAGAAAAATACATAAATAAACCTAGTTACCCACCCCCCTCCACCAAAACAACTTTTAGAGTATTGGTCTTTTTGGAGCAATCTGTACCTCTATACGTGAATAGACATGGGCAATTTAAAAAAGGCAGCAAATGGCATCTCTTTTATACGCAAGCCTCTGATTAGATTAAGGCTTTGCTTAAATCATCCAAGATTTCAAAGAGCCACAAGGACAGAGATTTCATGGCTTTCCTTGCTAAGCTTGTTCTAATGCTTCATTATCCACTGACAGTTGAGAAGATCTCAATGTGAGAAAAACCTCTTCTTAATTTCACAGTAAACCCCGTTGGTCTACGGAACTAGAGAACTGACCAGCAGAGAGAAATAAACAAGCAAAACCTCTCAACTTCTGGACACACGTTACTAACTATTCCCCCGTCACCTCCTTCCCAGATGAATTAGTCTCAGTGGCGTTGGCAATGTCCTTTGAGAAACTGTTTAAATGTCTTATCAAACATTGTCTCTTTTACATTTCTCCATATCGCTTTCTGAAAATACGTAATCCTAAACTCTTTATCTATAAGATCTGACCAGTACTAAGAGAAAACCCCTAACGCACTCTTCGTGCCCCATTATTTCCTGCATTTTGTTGTTGAGACATTGCCATCAAATCACGTAATGAGAGAAGTAAATGATAGAAACATATGAATATAAAGTTCTGCTGCTGGAATAAAAACATGTAGAAATTAACGGGACCCATATGCTAAGATGTAGGTTTAAATGAGGAATCACCCCCTATTATCACTTTGAAACCAGAGCGTCTGCAACAGGCATAATCATCACCCTTATCAATTGTACTTGGACACAGGTTTTCAGCAGTTTGTATAAAGTGCTTACAGGCCGTATTTCTTAGATAGAACCAAAGAAGATTTGGAGTTTTTCTTTTGACTTCGTTTCCTCAATAACAATCGAGTAGGGTATTCATGGGTTTCCTTAGAAACTGGCTTATTTACAACCATTATTGTATGTACTGATAAATCACATTATTGAGTTTATTCATCAAATGTTAAGAGTTCTGCCTACGGCTACCTCTCCCATCTGAGGTCCTCATGAGGCTGAAGCGTCTCAGGCACTGGAAACTCTGAGCCATAGATTGGGAGGTGACTAGTGGTGACAGGTGGGTCCAGACAGAGCAGAGCGGCAGAAGGACCCCTATGTTAAAGGGGGAACACTCCGGCCCTGATAAGGGAAGGTGGCACAGAGCAAAGCGGAAGCAGCAAGAAGGGCTGTTCATCCTTACCACTGGGATGTCTGCAGGGGACAAAAACCATGGGCAAAACAAGGTTTAATAAGGAGGCCAGAGACACAGAAAGGAGGGCCACGAGAAACCCTCAGATCCAGCACCTCTTAAGCAGAAAATTTTCAAGGACAGATCTTGTGTGATACTATTTCCAGAGAAAAAATAATACCCCTTTGCCCTTCAAACATCACTTCCCTCATGTTCATTGGTACATAGACTTCATCTGGAAGTGGTAACTACTTTAATTCTGTTGGAGGAGTAGAAAGCTTAAAATTACAGCTATTTGAGAAAACATTTTTAGACACAGTACAAGTGAGGACTACAAACTGGCAGCCTCTTGGAAGAAGATTGTAGACTTTCTTGGAAAAGACAACGAAAAGATGAGACCGGGGGGTAAATGTAAATTGGCCTGTCTATATTTATCTGAGCCTCCACAAATAAATAGCATAAAAATTGATCATTCAAAATTTATGATTATAGCATCCCTGAGAAAAACGAATATATCTGGTTTTATCACATGTTTCCAACTTGCCAGCTTTCACCTGATAAATTCTTGTTAACACATCTTAATTCTAGTATTATGGATATTTGAAAGCTTGTGAACAAAAACCACCTTAGACTTGGAACTTACAAAATATTGTTTACATATCATCTCATTTGATGTTCACAAAAAGTTAACAGGAAAGTCAAGAAAGATGTTAATTTCTTTTCCCAAATCTGACTTCCTGGACTTTTACTATTACCTATATTCCTAGTGATCTCAATTGTATTCTTTCTATCTATCTATCTATCTATCTATCTATCTATCTATCTATCTATCTATCCATGTATATATTTATTTGCAACTAGAAGTTCCTAT
Source organism: Camelus dromedarius (assembly GCF_036321535.1). Taxonomy (NCBI): domain Eukaryota; kingdom Metazoa; phylum Chordata; class Mammalia; order Artiodactyla; family Camelidae; genus Camelus; species Camelus dromedarius. The sequence continues at coordinate 16,187,563 of NC_087465.1, read as the reverse complement.
GTCTAATACAGGCATAATTACAGTCCTCTTGGTAAAGCTGCTTCTTTTCTCCTGACTTCAGACTTCCTATAATCTCCAAGAAGCTATCTCTATAAATACTAAGAATGTAATTGGGTGTTCTGGACCAGAAACTAGTCATCCTTTCTTTGTAGCACTAGAGGGATGGTGTCTTACTCATTCAGGATGGTATCTATTAAAACAAAGTACTCTTGTAAAGCATCTCAATGTGTTTTCATTGAACGACTGGCTGTCCTCCAGAGGAGGAGACCCACTTCAAGAAAGCATTCTAAAAATCTTGATTTTATTTGTAAGTAATTTTTCTCCAAATGACCTTTCAATTTTAGACTATTCTATCCAGTGAAATTAGTACTAAATAGCCCAAGCAAGACAGCTGAGGGCAAATATTCCCAAATGATCTATTGTAACATGTTTCCCTTGGCATCTTTCTGTCTATGAAGTCAAAGAGATGACTCTAAAAATCAGGCCAGAAAACAGTCAAAAAGGAGACCATTTGCTTTCGAGTCTCATTTAAGAATCGAGGGGCTTTACTGATGAAACATTCCGAAGTTAGAGAATCAAGTGATTTTTCAGTCTGAATGTTAAAGCAATTTGCTTATATTTAAAAACACATGTATTATTTAAAATGGTAGTTTTCGGGGGAGGGTATAGCCCAGTGGTAGAGGGCATGCCTAGAATGCACAAGGTCCTGGGTTCAATCCCCAGTATCTCCATTAAAAAAAATAAACCTAATTACCTCCCTACCAACAAAAATAAATAAATTTTAAAAAATAAATCAAACAGCAGTTTTCATCTCTTCAGATCCAAAGCTCTCTTTTTATAATGTCCCCTTTACTATAGTGAAATAAAATCACATATAACATTACCATTAACATTACACACAGAAATCAAACAAATCAATATAATGACCTAACTGTAAAAGAAGAGATTAAAATCAAAGGAATGGAAAATAAAATAATTCATATTTTATCTTGGAGAAGCTGAGGCATGGCCACGTGTGTGATGAAGGAGGCATGTGCTTGCATCCATGTGTGGCATCACTGTGAATTCACCAGCACAAATGCACCTGCTTACAAGTGTCTTGCCCCTGCAACTCACATTTCATGAGGAAGCTTTGCGATATAATTTTTCAAAGTGGTAGAAAAATACTGTGGTAACACCAGTTCTAATAGATTAGCTAAAAGACACTGAAAAGCTGACTGTCAGCTCTCAGAAATCTAGCAGAAGCTCTCACGACCTGAGACACACCTAGGAAACGCCTTTAGAAATCTATTACTGTGATCACCAACATCATCTCCATGGATTTCCAAAACACCCCTGGGACGATATTGCAAAAATCCAGGAAGTCAACCCAGGTCCCCTACTGAGATCCAGGCTGACTTTGAACTGCCTGTGATCCTTTCTGATTCAGAAAACCTTCCCCCAGCTTCCCGGATAGAGGATTAAAGTCGTTTGTTTACGCATCTCTTTCACAGAGTGTATCTCAGTTTATCAGATATGTGATTTTAAAGTGTTTAACTTCACTTCCAAACTGTAAGCTCCATGAAGGCAAGTAAGTATCTGTCTGTTTGACCCTTTATCCTTAGTGCCAAACCTGCTGTCAGCACATGGTGAGTGTTCAGTGATGATGGAATATTAATGAAAGGATGGATAAATGAATGTGTATCCACTCAAAAGCTAGAGTCTTGACATACTGTTTCACTGGGTAAGGTGCTGAGATACTGATCTCTGAGTATGCATAGCTACCTATTGTGCTGAACGTTAAGTGCATCTTTAGAAATTTAAAAAAAGCTCTTAAGAGAAACAATAAAAACCAGTCAAAATGAGAAAGCAATCCTTCCTTATGTAACAAACTCAATATGCATTATAGAGCACAGTCAAAAAAACATATGGTCTTTAGATTCCTATCAGTAGACTGGGTGATTGCTTGAATTGCCAAAAGGATATTTTAAAAGGTACAAAATGAATGTTTATAGTTTCTGTCACTAGAAGTAGCTGAAAAATAAAAACTTTGAACAACAGATCTTAAAAAATAATCACTTACGTCACTTCCCCACCTAATATGACAGTTCCAAACGATCCTCATGGAGAATATTTTGCTTATTCATATCCTATTTCATTCCACGAGAGGTTTGAAGCATATATTATAAAGGAAGCATTTCTATCTTTGGCAAAGATTAAACAAAATCTTCTAATTTTTACCTTGGAATTGAATAAAATGAACAAAATTAGAGCTCAAGATGACAAAAGTTTGAAATACCTAAATGTCATTAAGAATGAATTTAACTATTGAAATGTATCTCCAAACCCAAACTTAGCCAGATGATCAATCATCTCTGCTTTTCCAAACAGCTACACTTCCATCTCTAACAATAATGTAGTGCTCAAATCTTTGATAGTTAATTGTACAGGATTACTGCCTGGCCATCAACCAACTCCGTGGCTTGGGGGCAGACCTTTTCTTTAACGGTTCATCACCGAGACTTCACCAGCAGGACCACACAGATCACTGCAGTATATGCCAGGAAAGTGAAAAGCTGAGAGTCAGCCCACCCCACCTGGGAGGGGTTTCAGTTAACAAACTACCTAGGTAAGCGGTAACCAAAACGAGCAGGTATGAAGTCCAAGAGAGGATTACGCAGCACCGCAAATGGGGGAACAGATTTTTGTTCATGTGTTACCTCATTCAACATTTCTCTCAAATACAGTAATTTGTCTTAAAAATAAAGGAATAACATCTGCAGTGGGTGGAAACACCAAATCAGATAAACAAAAAGGAAAATGATTTTGAACATTTGAGGTCTGAGGGGAATTTCAGATTTTCACCAAAATTGGATTTTTTAATTTTCAAAATATAAACACCTAAGTAAAAACAGAGATTTGTTAAAGTCACTTTTGAAATAATTTTATTCTGTGGAGAGTATTTAATTCACAAATCAGCACTGTACCACTGAAAAACTGATTTTTTTAAGTTTATCCTCAAAATACACGCCCAGATGCACGTCACACTGAAGCCTGGATGGCTCACGTTTAGGAAAAGTGGTTGTTTAACAGACAAAACCAGTAAAGGTGTCACAGGCCTCCCCCATACCAGACTCTGTGTGGAGCTCAGAAGTCATAAAAATGATAAAACTCTTCAAAATGACATTTACCTAAAAGCCTAATTATAGATGAGAGGGACATAATTGCCCCAATGCTTGATATTAAGGCACAATAAAAATCTCATTTGTCTTCTCTTTTTAATTTATAACTTAATTTATGTATCTCACACCATGTTTTCCTATTTGGAAATATCTTCCCCACTCTACCTGGTAATTTCTCATGCACCTCATACAACTAAGACTAAGTGTGGCCTGGCTCAAGCCCCCCTGAAGGCTCCGTGACCATCTCTGTCCACTGTGCTCCCAGAGAGCATTTTTCACACCCGTTTCCCCACTCAGCACATTGTGCTGTCATTTACTTGTTGATGTACTTGTACATCTACCCAAGCTCCATGAAGAAAAGGGACAGCGTTCCCTCCTTTGCATCCTCAGCACTCAAGCTAGTTCCTGGCACGTAATAAGAGATGAATGTATTTGTTTTAAATGAATGAATGATGTTCCACAGGAAAACTATGCCCCTTAACTGTGATAATAAACTTCATGAATGGAAATATCTGGGTCAGAATCTAAAATGAACTGACCTCTCTGGTGACCAGTCAGAAGTCACTGGTCCACTGTCACCTGTGGCTCGGGCTCCAGGATTCCCTCCGCTGTGCACCTCAATGTTCTACCCCTGGCACCTGATCTTTGATCTCTCTTCTCACCTGGGCTCCTCACATCCTGTCTGTTCCGATAAGGAGACACGCATCGTGCCTTCCCTGTGAATCCGGAGTTCTGTGTTCTTGCCCAAGCCCTGCTCAGCTATCTGCATGAGCTTCAGCAAAACACTGCCCTCTCTGAACCATGGATCTCATCCACAAACAAGGGAGAGAGGTTGGGGCGCAGGAGGCCAGGGGTGTAGAGAGGCCATGGTGTCGAGTGAGACAGACTTGGGTACAAACCATTCATGCCCCTAAGCTAGTCAAAGAGCCCCGCGGCACTCCATTCATGTCCAATTTGTAAAACAGGGACTACTGCGATGGGCCCGCTAGTGTCACCAGGTGGTGTAAAGGGCAAACGAAAGCAGGACAGATTTAGAACCTGGGAAGAGCTTAAAGACCTCTGATCTTCTTTTGCAGTGAGCCAGGACTTCAGTGCAGCGGTACGTTGCTCTGTGCTGACACTTTCCTGTGCTCTTCCAGAATGCAAACCTGACCACATCACTGCCCCACTCTGCGTCCCCCCTCCTGCCTCTTCTTAAAAGCCTCCAATGACTGCCAATCACACTCAGAAAAAAACCCTGTGCTAAGTCCTGCTGAATCCACCTCTAGAGACCTGCCTTCTCAAATGGTGTCTGACCAGTCTCAGTGAACTAGTTCCAGGTCCCTGATGACCTCCACTGTCTCACATCTGCACATTTACTCTCCTCCCCGACACCAGCTCCCCACCTCCCCCAGCACAACACTCTTTAAGAGTGCCTGCCGCACTGCGTTGCAACGATTTTTGTTTTGTTCTGTTTTGTTTTGTTTCTTTTTTGGTCTGGCTTCTACTTTAGACTAGGAGAACAGATGTGGTTGTGTACACTGCTGTATCGTTCATGCCCAGCCTGGTGCCTCTGGTGTGTAATGTCATTTAATAAGGTTTCCAGGACGGATAACTCACTGCCTGGAAACCCCTGCTTGACAGCTATTCATGGTCCTGAGTTAAGAGTTGGCCATAATGTGTATTGATTAAGTATGGATATCTCATGGTAAATTCCTTCATCATTATTGGAAAACTAAGGCAAGCTGTGGTCAATTAAGTAAATGCAGAGGAAAATATGATATTAATTTGGGGGTATGTAATAGACATAATAACCATTTAAAAAAATTTGGCAATTTATACCCTGCTTCTTTTCACAAAGGAAACAAGAAAGCACATTTATGGAGCAAAAAAAAAAAAAAAATCAGAAATACGCGTGCATAAGGACCTATACAGTGGCTATAGTTGAATGGTAAATTTGGGTCTGAGCAACCTGGGAGTCAAAAATGATACTGACAGGAAGATGATGCGGCAACAAGAGGGTGGTGGTGGTGACAGCACAGAGGAGACGGTTTGGAATGTGAGCAATTTGACTGTTTGAAAATATGGTAATAGATGTTAGATGCATGTATGAAATTAAAATGAACCCAAATTAGGACAATGTATCTTACAAGGTATCTACAGTTAGAAATTCCATTAAAAATCAACAAAAGCTACATTGTTGCTTCTGCCACCTAGGAGCTTCTACTCACCCATCCCAACCCCAATCCAGTCCCTTTCTATTTTTTGCTAATGAAAACATGGGTTGAGCAGAGGTGAAGACATGTAATGCTTTGCATTTTGAAAAGTGAAAGTATTCAATAGTGGGGGTGGGAGGAGAGACACTCTACAAACGACACTTTAATATAAAATGGTAATTTATGATTTAAATGAAGAACAAAAGTAATTTCTCTTGGATCTTCATTCTGTTCATTAAGCCATATAAAATAAGAGAAAGAGGAAAATGACACGACAAAGTCCTTCCATGTTGGCCCCCAAAAGACAAGGCTATCACTGAATATTGGGACAGCCGTCCACCCCGGAGTGAACCTGCACCAGGGATCTGACCGTGATGCCACTTCCAGTGGCCTAACTTAATCAAAATAGCGCCATGGGACACGGAGGAAGTAAATGGATGGAAATATTAGGGTGTGGCCTCTGTAGGCTGTGCTGCTACCGTGAGGTCAAGTGACAGAGAGAAGAGACTGAGCTCTGTTGTACTAGCTCACAGGGACGAGATCATTGATAATGCTAAGCTGAACCACGTGGCAGCTGCTGTAGGATCTGGTTTACCTATGCAACAAATGACACTTGCTCAAAGACAGACTAAAGGTGCAGAGGGTCTGTTCTGATGCTTAAAAAGCAAGCAGGACTAATAACAAAAAATAACAGACTATTTCTACAAACTTTTCATCAAGCAATTTCTATACTGTTTTCTGTTACTTAATAGAATGTTCAGGCTTTCAGACAGCATCCACAGGATGCCAATTAAGCTCACAAACACTAGGTTTAGCTTTTCATCAATATGCTTGCATGTAGTCCATTTTGTAACATATATTGAGTATAATAATGTTTCATCAAGATTTTATATTATTTATGGCATCCTGTCTTTGTACATAACCTATGGTAATGGAGACTTGACTGAAGATGCAAAAAGAAGAAAGCAATATGGATTCCTCAGGGAAAGAAAAATATTTTTTAACACTTACATCTAAAAAGGTAGAAATGGTAAAATACTGATGATTTGTATACATAACAATTAAAACACCCCTGCATAAAAACATCCCTAAATTAAATTACAAACAGGCAGAAATGCTGGGTAAAATATTTACATCACATATAACAAAGGGCTAGTATCCTTAATGTATAAAGAGTTCCAATACATCAATAAGAAAAAAAAGCAAACACATCAGTGAAAAAGCATGCAAAAAGAATATGAACATACAATTCGTTAAAGAATATAAAGTTTGACCTCATCATTAATGGAAGTAAATAATAATAAATATCTTCATTTATTATGAGGAAATATTTAAAAGACTAATAATTTGCAATGCTGGCCAGGGTATAAACATTTTCCAAAATTGCTTGTGCAATATTAATAGACCCAAGCCACCTGGAGGGCAATGTGGCAATGTGTGTTTAAAATGCATGCCGTATAAAGAAGCAATTCTCCTCCTAGAAATTTATCATAAAATAATCAGGGAAGTATGTAAAGAAATACAAACACATATATTCCTAAGAATAACTGTTCACATTTCCTACAGCACCAATGATGGTATATATAGCACTCTGTCTGTTTTAGACCTTACAGCAATCACACTCAGAAATACAAGGAGCAGAGAGAGCCAAGAATCAATACCGTGTCCATGTGATTTCAAAGCCTTAACTACCAACTTACAGAAAAATTTCTTTATACATTTTTTTAAATAAAAAATGTCCTAGGGCAGAAACAGGGTAACTAGGACAAAGAATTGAAAAGATCCAGAGACATGAAGAGGAACAGGAAACAAATCAGACAGACCAAAGGAAGAAAGACAAAGAGACGGAAAGAGAGATGGAAGGGCCAAAAGACATAGGTGGAGAGACGGAGGACACGACAGAGAAAGAGAAGCAGCACATTTTGAAATTATTAATACTGTATCTGACTTTTTTTCTCTTGGCTGTCTGTTTCTTATTAGTTTTTGAAACAAGTATTCCTAGTGTAATGTAAATATTTTTAAAAGTAAGTGAATTGCTAATGGAGGTAGGGAACACAGAGTTATCTAATTGGACGGGTGCCTGGTAGCGTGACTAAAGCAAATGGACAGGGAGGTTTCATGAAGTTGCATCTTGCACCAGAGGCAGAGGGTATAGTCCAAAATGTAAATCAGTAAAGACAGATTTCTGGGAGCCCCCGATAAAAGATAAAAGAAACTGCTGGTCCAACTTAATTCCAAAGAAGGCCCCGAGTGCTGTTACTCTATGCTGTTGATTTGGGGACACACATGTAGTTTATAAACCAATTCAGGAGGAAAGACCGACATCGTTTTTAACGGAAACTACTGCAGACCCTGTATGCAACTCCATCTTTACAAAGAATGTACACGTGTGCACATATGCACTCACGCGCATGCACACACACCTCGTAAAACAACACAAAAACAAAAATAAACCCAGAAGCCTTTCCAAGCGGCCAGGACAATGCTAAATGCAGAAGCACTAGTGGTGGCGGATCAACCACATCAGTTTAGGACACGAAGAACTCATTATACATGTTACCGTAGAGGCTTCACCTTCTTAAATTACGCTGCCTAAGGTTTGCAGCTAAAATTAGGTAAAAAACTGTTACTGCCAAAGTTGTCTGGAACCACATATTTTTAAACAGCAAAAGATGAAATATATATGTACTGCTATACGCAGTGTTTTCCACTCTTTCAAGTCATTGCCAACTTTTCTTAAAACCATAATTTAGAGTCATACTAAATACGATTAAATATTTATGAATGAGCTGACATTTTTCTTTCTCTTGTCTTCATTAAGGTAATTGAAAATTATGAATAACAATGTCAAAACGCTAAGCTTTGTAGAACTTTCCCCAAATTGACTCCGAATGGCCAGAAAGGATTGCAAGGGATGCTTTAACCAGTTTGAGCATTTTTTTTCCTTAAGGGCTAGTTTCTTTCTAGCAATAATAATCTGTTCTCAGCACACGGGTGGTCCACGACCACCTTTGGATACCCATCACTTGGCAGGGCCACTCTTGATGAACTCAGGTCTCAAAATACTCATCATCAGAACTGGACAAGCAGGTTAGAGACATAAACACACCGACACTTTCTTTTCTAAGTCAAGACTGTAACCAGAATGAAATGTTTAATATCATATATAAACAAACAAACAAAAATAAAGATATAAATTTATGGCCGAAGTGTCTACCTAACAGCAGATAGCAAATCACAGTTTTATCTTACCTTCTTTCCCACATCTTTCCCTCAGAGTTAGTTTCAAAGCTTCTGTTAAAAGTGAGGTAAGAAAGCAAATAGTTTTGCTGTGGATTAACTGAACCTATACCAGAGACAAACATAGATGGCAAATAGGTTTTAATTTGCCTGCCCCTTCAACCAACTGGTAACCATTGCCAAGAACACTGTGTCAAGAAGGATTCCGGTGGCTTTATTAATTACTGACATCTAGTGTATAAACCCAAGGGAGATAGTGGAGGCCACCATCTGACTCTATTCTTTCTTGGCTTTTATGTCTAATGTACTTCCATTCATGGTTAAGCTTATCCCCAAACCTCATTTGATTTTCACAGAAATATAAACAACTAAATATAAGTCAGTTTTTTGTAAATATTAGCACAAACATTAGTTAGGCTGAGATGCCCTCTCAGCAATGGGTGATGGAATGAAAGACTTAACCTGGTAGTGAACAGAGATAAGCAGATGGGTGAACACACTGCCCCCAATGCATGTGGGTCGGAGGAACATATCGGCTGGAGTCCCAAGGGCCTCAAAAAGCACTGCAAAGAGGAAACAAGAAATCCCATCATAAAGCTTCCTCTAGAAACCTGGGTGATGTGGGCAGATAAACACATAGTCCTACCAATCAATACAACTGTTTACCTCCTGGCCTCACCTGCCTCAGTGTTATAAAAAAAGTATGAGAAAAGTGGTTTAAAAGTGACAGTAAGTAATTCACTCTCTTGAAAGGCTATGCATTATTTTGCTATTTTTATCATTTATTTTAAAAATAAAGTTGAGAAAGGCTTCAATGAGTCCTTACAGTAAAGGAGGGAAAAGGCTCTATTTAGATTCAGATCTGAGTTTGAACCTCAGTTCCACCACTGATTTTTTTTTCATTCATTCATTTCTATTTTTGAGAAAGACTTATTAATTACTATGGGTCATGGGAAAGCAAGACAAATCAAAACATCTCACAGACTGTTACAATACAGTTAGGAAATAGAGCAGGCAGTTAAAAAGCAGGAGATATTATAAAGATGCATTTTGGAAGCAGAAAGACAAGCGTGAATGTGGCAAGCAACTGAATTTCTTTCATACAAGCTACACACCCTGCTCCTTTGCATAGTGATTCTGAGGATACGAGACAGCATATGACTTCTTTCACTGTGAGTACACTAAGGTACATTTACTTCTTACTGCATTTAGGTTGAAAAGAACACAGTCTGGCATCTTAAGTCCAGGCCATGTCCCTCTGGTGTCAAATTTTTCGCTCCAATCATACAACAGCATTGTTAAGCACTCACAAAACAAACACGAGTCTTTACATAAAGTCAATATGGTGTTAGAGAACCCCTCCTCGACATACATGCAGAAATTTTCCTTGAACTGCGGACATCCTCAGGGAAAGCTCTCTGATAACCACAAGCATCCAAGCCCCTAATCTTGGTTAATCACTAACAGGTTAGCATCTCTGAAAACAACACAGCCTAAGAGCAGAAGAATGTGTGGTCTGGTTCTCATAGAACTTTAAACCTAGGACAAAACATAGGGATTTAGAAGGTTATTTTTTAAAAATCTGAATTAATAACACATTATCAGTTTGGTAAGAAAATATGAACAGCGATTATCAAGCTTCCAGATATGCAGCATCGCTTAGAAACAACGCATTTGCTACTGACTCTGTAGAGGAAGCATATATAATTTTTAGTACAAGCAACCTTTTGCAATATAATTAAACAATCTATCAAAACATCTTAAAAACAGCAAAAACTTTACATTATTTCATTTGTACTGAATTAGAAATTAACTCAGCTCAATAAATACTTGCCTATCCTCAAAACACCTATAAGATAAACAACATGTAGTTGGTAAAAATGGAAAATAATTGTATAGCATAATGTATTTACATCACACTGTATTTCATTTATTTCATTTATCAGTATTACAGGCATTGTAACAATTTTAAATCAGCTTCTCTCTGCCCTTAATTCTAAAACTTTTGGCTGAAGAACCAACTAGTCTCGGAAGTTCTACCATATTCATAAAGAATGGTGACTTTCCACTCTCTTTCTGATAAATGAGTAGGTAGCTAGTCAAGTAACTCTTAATGTTCTGGACACAGGATGCCACCTAAAGCATCTCACCAAGAAAAAAAATGAGCCTCAATTAATGAAGATTGACAGATGTCATTCTTCCAGGGAAACTTAAGAGTTTTTGATCTTGATCATGTCCCTTGGTCCTACATAACATAATTCTACTCATCTAGAGGTTGAAAGAGAATCAACTGGGTAAGATCAGTCATAGAAAAGATCAATTTTTTGCTAGACAATTGAGGTCAGAAGACTCCAAACTAGCACTTTGTGAAATATTTCCATTAAATTCAAGAAAATCATAAGTAACAGAAAATGGCACATCACATAGACATGGTAAAGAGTCTAAACTGAATAGTCATGGAACACGATGGTCCAGAACTGAACTGAGTACACATGGCATCAATTTTAAAGAAAGCCTGGATCTTTTGAATTTTCCAGGTCATTCCAGACAAAGTCTTTCTCTAATACTGTTCATTTTACTAGGTTTTTTTTTTTCTTACCTGGACTCTAACAGAAGACAGCAATCTGTCAACTTTACATCACAATAGAGATGTGAAGTATTCTGATTTTATTATTCAACAACTGATAATAATTCCAACCAACAAAAATTAATTTAGCTTTTACGTGAGTTGAAGTAGAGGAACTGAGATTTCTAAGTAAAAATGCCTACATGAAAGAAAAAGTGGATTAAGACTTTCATTATGGTAGCAACAATTGCGTAAAGTAGGCTGGAGGGAAAAGGAACAGTTAAGTTGAAAGGCTGATTTGGAGGTTTTACTATGGTCTAAGTTTGAGATAATAAAATTAAAAAACAAAACAAAAACAAGAAAAGACATAAGAAAAGATGCTAAATACGAAATTACAAAGTTTGGCAGTTGGTTTGATAGAAACACAGGATAGGAGTAAAGAGAAAATTTCAGAGTTCAGCGAGTGGGAGCGTAGACATTCCCCTAACAAAATGTAAGTCAGTAGGAGTAGTTGGTGGAGTACTGAAAAGGCCAGAGCACAAGTCAGTGCAGATACACAGGTCTGGGAACCTTACCGACGTCCACACGGAAATGGAATCTACAATTCAACACAATGCTTAGGTAACAGAGAAGGATTTAATAGACCCACTAATATCATGTGAGTAGATAAGGTTATAAAAATATTTAAAGATTACAATAAGACCCACGATGGAATCTTGAGTAAAAGTGATGTTTTAAAGTGATAGAAGCATACCAGTCAGTATGGCCATCATTAAGAAGTCCACAAATGGTAAATGCTGGAGAGGGTGTGGAGAAAAGGGAGCCCTCCTGCACTGCTGGTGGGAAGGGGATGTCATTTGGTGCAGCCATTATGGAAGACAGTTTGGAGATAAGTTTAAAAATTGAAAATAGACTTTATGATCCAGCAATCCCACTCCTGGGCATATATCCAGAGGAAACTCTGATTTGAAAAGACACATGCATCCCCATGTATTCACAGCAGCACTATGTACAATAGCCAAGACATGGAAGCAACCTAAATGTCCATCAGCGGATGAATGAATAAAGAAGATGTGAGTATAATGGGATATTACTTGGCCATAAAAAAGAATGAAATAATGCCATTTGTAGCCATACGGATGGACCTGGAGATCGTCAAAGCAAGTGCAGGAAGCCAGAAAGAAAGAAAATACCATATGATGTCACTTGTATGTGGAATCTAAAAAAAAGAAGAAGAACTTATTTACAATACAGAGACAGACTCACAGACACAGAATACAAGCTATGGCTACCAGTGGGAATGGTGAGGAGAGATAAATTGGGAGTTTGGGATTTTTAGATACTACCTACTGTATATAAAATAAACCAGGTCCTACTGTATAGCACAAAAAACTATATTCAATACCTTGTAAAGGCCTATCGTGGAAAAAAATATGGAAAGGAACATCTATGTATAACTGAATCACTGTGATGTACATCAGAAATTAACACAATATTACAAATCGACTATACTTGAATTTAAAATAAATAAATAAATTTTTAAAAAGAAAAAAAAATAAAGTGATGGAAGGAATTTTATTCATTCTTTCTTTCAGTTCCTCTTACTGGGTTAAGTACCATGTTAAGTACTGAAAACATAAAAGCAAAGACAGGGGGACACAAAAAATTTTTGGAAACCAAAAGACTACATCCCCCTTATTTTAATAGTAATCTTAGTCAAGAAATTTAGGTTTGATAAAGAATGCTATTTTCCCCTTTGTGATTTTTACAACTATATATACTCTTTCTGCAAATACCTCTTGAGAACCAATTCCTTAAAGGAAATTTGCCAGATGCTGAAAATTTTGTTACTCTCAGTTTCAGAAGTTACCATAGTCATCACTTTTCCTTGGAAAATATAGCAAATTACAAAAGAAATGGAAACTCTACAAGTACTGAATTTAGTGCGTGTGTGAGGTTTTGGCCATACTTTGTTAAAAAGAAAATATAAAAATCGAGGCTTTTGTTGTACAGCATGTCATAATGAGGTGAAAACATTCATAAGCAGAGTAGAATCATAGTTAACTGAAAGAGTACATCAGTCAAGTTCACGGCCACTTAGTGAGATGCTCTCAAGCCGTGTGACCATCAGTGGGGCTGAAATTACTGAGCCTAAGACACAGATGAAGGACTCCCTCTTTTATACTAGATTCTACTAGTCTCCTGAACGGTTGTTCAGTCTTCATCTTCCTCTTAAACTTTGCATCATCGCGTGTAAAGATCCTTTCATTTTCTAGTAGGTGACTAGAAAATGTTACTTCTAGACACACAAGAAAATAATTTTAAAAAACTGGCATTTACTTTACATGGTTTGAACAGAAAAATACCGAGAATGTCTTAGTCAAAGTAGAATGGCCCAGATCTTAATTTCTCCTTTCTTAAGTGAAAAGTGAATGAAAATTTTCATACCAAAAGAATGAAATTCCAAAAATGATGATTAGATGTGGTTCCTGCTTCAATTCTCTGATTAGAATTTCTATCATGAAAGCAGGAAAAAAAGGGGTCTACTTTTCAAAGCAATTTATACATCAAATAACAGCATTACTTGGATTGATTGCAGGCAGGTTAAAAAGTTCCACGAGAAGTGACACCCTCCAAAGACACGTTACCAGAAACCACTGTCCAGTCTGAAGAAATAAACGTCATGCTAAACATTAGCGATGTTACTACTTGGCCCATTGTCAAAGACTCCTACTCACTTCACCTCTCAGGCCAGGCCACTACGTTCAGTGAACCTTTCTTTATTAAAAAAAATAAAATTTGCCCAGCATACTTTAAAGTGACTTTAAATACCATTTGATAATAACTGTGTTGTCCCAAAGCTGCAAAAAACTATCACTATTTTAATCATTAAGGAAACCTTCTCTAATTCATAAACCTTTGCCTTTCATCAAAATCATAAGCTAGTTCATGCACAATATTACAAAAGTCTTATTGTCAAATGCTATAACCGTCTTTAACATTGACTGCCATGGAGTCTAAAATGTACACTGAAGTCATCTTCTTTAAGGGAAAAAATTTTAAGATTAAAATGTGTATCTATGTGTCTCTGAGAAAACTTATATAACAAAATTCAGAAGCTGATTGACTTTTCAACCATCCCTTTTATTTTAGGGCCTTAAAAGAAGAAAAAAATTTAAAAAAAAAGAAAGAAAAGAAACGAAATACAGCTCTACCCAAAAAATGCCACTATTCAGTATGTCAGTACATGTCTACCATTTGGAATCAATCACCCCAAAAAGGAAATAAAAACTGTGCCTGCACAACTAAGAATTTCATTTTACGGCTGTTTTCTCGTACATTTGCAAACTCTGGACCTTACTATGAGTAAGGAGAGAGAATATAGCCTTTCAACTCATGTTTATTTTTCCTAATCTCATCAAAAGTCAAGTGTTTCCAAGGAAGGAGGGTCACAGAACATTCCAATCCACGTCCAGGTAGTGTGGGTGTGACAGTAGATTTAGTGCCCCAAGCAGAGCTGACTGTAAAGCTGGCCTTGAAGGATGAGCATATGTTCCTTAGGGGAAGATGAAAGGGTCTTTCTGACTGAAGGGACAGACAGTCCGTGGAGGAGCACCACGCCTGAAAGCTCCTGTCATGATGCAGAGATGGTCCATGCTCTGGAGTGGAGAGAGCAAGGATTCCTGGACTGACGTGGTGTCAGAAAGAGAGTATTTTCCCCAAGTCAGATTTCCAGGCTCTTATCTCAAGATTGAAACTCCAGCATGGAGCTTGAGCATCTAGATTTTAAAAACTCTTAAGGAGAGCAGAGAGCACAGAGAGTCTTATCCAAACCCAGAGGCAGCCTCAACTGACAGGTGCCCCACTGGGGCTGACAACACATTTTTGGTGGATGCGTTGCCAATAGCAAAGGTATTCTCACAGAAAGTACAGCATAAACTGCTTTCATTGTCATCACCATTGTTTTGTTAGTGGCCAAGATCTGGCCAGAAAAGCCACAGGAAGGGCTGGGTACTCGCCTTTAGACAATGAAGGGGTTAAACCATATTCAGCCACGACATTTTTTACAAGGGCTTGAGTTCCTCATCCAACAAACAGTAATGGAGTTCGACTGGATGAACTACAGGGCTGAGCTGCCTGTCCAGCATTCCAGAATGACACTGATGCATCACAATGGGCGTGGCCTTTAGAAGACACTAAAATAATCAGTCTCCAGATTTACTAGCTCCTTAATAGATCCGATCGTTACTGAAAGCATCTGCATACAGCTAAGTTGACACTGTGACTACTACTGGCCAATGACATATTTCTAATGCCCACTGAGACTTCTTCTTTTTTAATATTTCTCACTGAGCTCTGCTTAGCAAAATGTTCTAGACAAACAGAATGAACTGAGACTGAAGCTCCTTCATCAGGTTTCACCTGGCCTGCACTAATTCTTTCCCCAGGACTCAGAGTTGGGAATTTTAAAGAGGCTTAGTGTTTCCACATGAAATTCTGAGTTAGTTCAGTTGATCTCCACTGAATTGCACGTGTTCCAAAATACACTTGACTTAGAATGGCCATCGTGGGTGGCAGTCGTGTTCACGCGAAGTAGAGATGTCTTAGCCGACACCAGCGACAGAACGGAGCTCAGACTGATGAGACGTCTAGCCGGCATGTGTCCGGCATGCAGTCCCCGGGATGAGGTTTGGACGTGCCACAAAGATTCTGGCCGTGGGAACTTATCGGCTTCTCCCTGCGGAAGTTCAGAGATGGATAGAGTCTCCTAAAGGATGCTAATCACAGCCCAGGTCCAAGACTCAATCTGAAGGCTTAAAATCTGTGCCTGCCAGTGGCCAACTCCACATTTTACTTTCTTTCAACTTCCTCTCCATCCTCCATGGCCTTTTTCCTATCCTGCTGCACTGCACATGCAAGCGGGAAATGTCAAAGACGTAGACTGTTTAAACTGGAATAAAGTAAAAGTTTGGAAAGGACAGTTCTTACTCCAGCCCTTAAAGAAATAACCTTCTTTATAAAAGGTGGGTAACAGAGGGGGTGTGTGCGTAAGCGTTTTCACACAAGCTAAGCTTCAAGAATTGCAAGAGACACAGAACGGGAAGAGGAAATGGCTTGTAAGACATCAGGCGATAATACACATGGGAAGGTCAAGCTGGGTTACTTGATGCAGGCCTTTTGGTCACTGCCAGTTCCGATTTAGCAGCAGGCTACTGATGGTCACACCAAAGAGGCCTGAAGGAAGTGGAGACTATTAAATCACTTGTTTACCTCAAGTGAGCACCAGTGGTACTCAGTCAATGATTCTATTGATCCACAATACTGTTCAATTAAGTGTGTTTATCTTGATTCTGCGATTAACATGCATTTGCAGAAGGAATACGCAGAGTGGAACCAAGTCTAAAATTATCCCTTCCACGCCCCTCACTTCTTCCTTGTGTAGCAGTGTCATTTTGAGTTAATGGGTTAGGCATTAAATGAACAGATATTATCAGGTCTAAGAGTTGTATTGAGTGCACCATCTAAACTCTCAAGCTTTCTGAGATTTCATTTCCTTCGTACAGACAGTGAGCAGGAGAGCCAGGCAGGAGTTAGAAATTAAGCTTGAGGGGTGGGGCCCTCTGGGACGGTAGGTAAAGGTCTGGTTGCATGGCTGTTGATAAAAGAAACGAGATCGATTTTGCTGCCTAAATGCTCAGATTCAAATAAGCACAGCATATTTAGTCAACAGAGAAGGAAATCATAACTCCAAGAGTGTCATGATTAGAAATTTGAATGGCTTGTCCACATCACTCAACGACTGTACCGATACCATCCGAATGCCTGCTTCTTTTTCTACCAGCTCTTAACAAGCATCTTCATTCTCTGCTTATTCCTCTTGTATTTATTCCCCTTGGGACAAACATGCTGGACCTATTTACATGGAAACACCTTTCATTGTACATTGTGCCCAAATCCCAATCAAGCATCCATTCCCATATAGCAATACAACCGAAGAAAACAGTATTTCCAAGAGTCTACCAGTAACTTCAGTGTCACTGGATGAAGGCTGAACAATACAACCAAAAATTGCCAGCTAGAGTTGTTCAGAAACTATTCTGCTCCTGCCTTCACTAGAGCTCAGGCTGAGAACGTGGTCATTTCTGAAACAGGAAAGATAAAAGCAAGCCTTGACTACGCTTTTCCCCAAAATATGTACATCTGAAATAATTGGTTTTTAGAATGGTAATGTAAGGAAAGGGAATAAAACTTTCTGATTATTTTTAAGTGTCCATTTCTATCTACACCACGCAGCCCTTCCAGAGTTCTTACACTGTCCCGGGTGGCCACTGTCAGGGCATCTCTCAATGTTCTTACCCCCAAATAGGAACTTGCCTTGTTTTCTACCCAAAAGACACATCTATCTCTCCTGAATCTTGGCCCATATAGATACAGATTGAATAACTCATTTCAGTTGCCTACATTAGTTCGTGAGATTTTATGCTTTGGGAAGAATGGAGAGTAAAAAGAAATATTCTAGAATCACCGGACTTGACCTGGTTCTTGGCCATTGAATGCAGTCTTCACACCTCTTGCCCGAGTTGCTATTGAGAGGTAGAGGTTTCAAGTTAGGATTGCTCTGTGCACTCTTATTTCTCCTCGACTGGAGCCACAGTTTTAAAGTTGGTGCATTTCACAGGATTTAAATACATAGATCTCATTCATGGAGACACAGCCACTTCTCTTTGGCATCTCTTCACAGAACAACTTCCCCAGAGAGTGATTTATATTCCACTTCTGGAATTTGCTCTCACCTGTTCTCAGTCTCTCCCTGTTCAGCATCTGTGACACTCATCATCTCGCCCTAACACGGCTCCTTAGTTGGTTTCCCTGACCCTCTACTCTTGCATACCTTTCAGGTAATTTCCTTCATTGGCCCCTCCTCTTTCTTACCACCTCTCATATCCAGAGACACCTCCATGCATGCTGGGTTGTACTGTACACTCCTCTCTTGGAAATCTCATCCACCCTCATTATTCTACCTATTAATTCAATGGATATGATCTTCAAATCTACATTAGAAGTCCCTGATCCCTATTGTATGACCTCCTCCCCTTGATGCCCTCTAAGAAACTCCAACACTAATGTGCTAAAAATTGTACTCAATTTACCTCAAGTAATTTCCCCCCTTTTGTTATCTACTTTGGACACAGTCACCCTCTACCATCATGTGTCTTTAGAAAACAACATCGTCACTTGTAACTCTTCTACAGTCTTTACCTTTACCACCCCCATAAGCAATGTTCAGGTTTTGTAAATTCTATTGAGGAAAAAATCTTTTAAATACTTCCCCCTCCTCCTATTTCAGTTCTTACTTCAAGATTTCCTTGACTTGAGTAAAAACTAATGATTGACTTTATTTTCCTAGAGCAACAAGGGTTTTGCGTCCTTGATACTAATCTACTCTCCAACCAATTTATCCTACACTCCCTTTCCTTCCTCTTTCCCTCTCTGCCTTCCTTCCCTCTTTCTTTTCCTTTCTTCCTCTCTTCTTTTTTACTCACTTCCTTTTTCCTTTCTCTAACACTAGTGTGCATGCTGTATGTGCCAGACACAGGAAACAAGGAAAGGCAAACCAAACAAACAGGATCATTTCCGTCAGAGCCCTTCTAGGTGAAGCACTCCAACTCACAAATTCACCTTCTGGAGGACACTCTCCCAACCCAAACTAAAAGAGGCTCACCAAACAAATACAGAGTAAAGTCCATACTACTTATCTCACGTTCATCAATTCCTTTCCACCACCACTGCATTTCAAAATTAATCGAATATCAACTTACTTTTGAGATCTAACTTATTTTTGTTGTAACCCTGTAGTTTTCACAATTTGAGATTAAAACTTACAAATCTATTTTGTTCAAGAGGGAAGGGGAAGAAAATCACATTGAATAATTTTAGAGCCTGAATCCCTTTTCAAACAAAGGTCAAGATCTATAAATACAATAGACACTATATTCTTATTACTTGTGAATGATAATAAACTCATAATATTAAATTTTAACTTGTACATTCTTTCCTTTTGAGCATTTCATTTAATCATGATAGGCAAGAATACCTATAAGAAAATGGAATTCCTCATGCTCCCATGATAGCTTGCTTTAGTCTTCCCTGACTACCCCCATCTTGGCAGGTGTCAACCCTACAAATTTTCTAAGTCCAGTTCAAGGATCCTCTCCAGGATGCCTATCCAGATAACTTGAGTGGAAAGAATTCCCTTTTTTCCCCATTTCAGTATGTGGTCATTGTATTTTTTTTTAAAAGTATGGACCTTTAGGTACACTTAAGAAGTGGGAATATTGAAAAAAAAATTTTTCCTTGATTCCTAAGTAATATTCCAAATTAACCATGAGGCTGTTATATCATGAGCTTCTAGAAAAAGGATTATTATAGTTTATAGTTCTTTTCTTAGTATTCCCAAGGAACAGGGTGAATAGAAAGAGAAAAAAAAAATAACACTTAAGGATAAGAATTTCTAACTTTTCAAAATTTAATATAGACAAATTAAAAAAAGAACTATATAGTTCTTAAAAAAAAGAACTATAGTCAAATCTAATGGGACAGTTAGTTCCTGGAGAAGATTCCAAGGTCATAAGTCTGTCATCTATGACAGAGGGACATGGTCTTGAGAGCCACATACCTTAGTCTCTGCTGATCTCCAGGTTCAGACAGAGGAAGAACAACTTCCTAAATCATGGTTTCTGCATGCACTGCTGCACATGGTTCTATAAGAATTTGGTTATAAGGAAAAAAAAAAAAGAGACAAATTGTGTCCTGCTGATCCTCTTGGATTTTTATATAAGGAATACAGATAGATTATAAGTATTAGAAATTAGCCAATCAGTGGCTTTGGTTCAGTGACAAATTTTAGGAGGAATAATTTTGAAGTTTAAAGATCTTGGAGATTGCCACTACAACTTCCTCCCACTGAGACAACCTGAACTTGCTGAATGGTCAGAAAGTGTTCAGAACTGGCTACCAAAGCTTCACTCATTCTCTGTCCTGTGTCTATAAGCAGGTGAGTATATGTTACTTAACTGACCTGGTTAGATCAGGATAACCACGTGGAGAACTGTCAGCAAACACACTCATAAACCTTAGGATCCTAGTTGGCATCTAGGGACCAGGGGCAAGGCTGGATGGATGTCCTAAGAGAATGTCTCCAGGAGATGGTTTTTCTCTACCTAGCCACAAGAAAAGCCAAACTTTTGACAAATATGACACAAAAGATCATCTTGGGGGCCATTTTTGCAAAACCTTCCTTCCATCTGCAATGCCTTAATTCATTAATTAGTAACACGATCTTTACATGTAACCAAGCGGCAAGTTAAATTCTAGAAAACTACGAGACTTCATCTCTTCCACTAAGAAGCCATGCCATGTTGCCCCCTCCCAGAAACATCTCTGTCCTGATTTTTAAATGGAGATCTCTAGATTTGATCTGACTAAACTTCACATGTTAAAAATGTGAATGTAACTTCACAGAGCATGGAAGAAATCAAATTTTAAAAACACAATACCATTTCTAATCGGCTAACGCAACTGACAAGTTAGGACGGGTTCTTGTAAATTCATGGTGACTAAAACAGCTTTTCACAAACATCCTCTGCTTAGTACAATTACAGTTGACTCATTTCAATATAATAGCATGACAGGTAAATTCATAAAAATAATTATTATCTTTTTATCACCATGCTACCCTATGCTCCAGGCAATAAGCAAAGCACACAGCATGCGTCATTTTTAAAAAAATTTTGGTGTATATATATTTACTGAAGTATAGTCAGTTTACAATGTTTGTGTCAATTTCTGGTGCACAGCACCATGCTTCAGTCATACATGAACATACATGTATTTGTTTTCATGTTCTTTGTCACCATAAGTTACTACAAGATATTGAATACAGTTCCCTGTGCTATACAGTATGAACTTGTTATCTATTTTATATATATTAGTTAGTATCTGCATTATTTTATTTAAGCCTCACAAAACCTGACAACATAGGTACTACGAGAATCCCACATTATGAACTTTCCACCAGCACAAGCTTTGCAAATGCCATATCATTTATTCTTATAGTCAAGAATTTCAAAAACAAAACAAAACAAAACTGTGTGTCAGGTATAACCCAGAAGGGATAAAACTACAGTAAGTACCCGAGAAAGACTAAACTGACTTGCAGTGGTCAGGGAGAGGTAGCGCCACACAGATTTACTCCTGCGAGTGTAAAATGCTGCGATTCCAGAGAGGGAAGACATCACCAGTGCCGGTCCCATCAGTTAAGCCCATTTTTAGGATTCAGTAAGTAAGTGTTTAAACTCTAGGTGTAATTTTGATTGTTAAAGCAACTGTGTATTTGCTGGAAGTTATAAACTTCTGAATTAAAAAATGAAGAAGTCTAGGTGAAAAGTACATGTTTCTAGTGTGTCATCTGGTGTTCAATGTTCCTTTTATCTGGGATGACATAATGCTGGGTTTGGATGCCTGAGAACAGGCTCAGGTCTATGCCTACAATTAATCAGGGGATTTGTACCTTTCTATTTTGAAAAACTTGAAGGACAACTTGCCATCTGAAATTATCTACATTTTTTGGCAATATACGCACAGCCATTAATCCATCACAAGCAGCTCCAAAATCAATTGTATACGGTAGGCATTCAAGTTACGTATTCAGAGATCTGGTAGACCTTTGTGTATAGACTGGAAACGACCTAGGCAAGGAAGCCACAGAGCCAACCCAAGCAGACTGTTCTAACGCCATTCTTCCAGTAGACTGAGAGGCGTAAAAAGGGTCTTTGTTTCTGTTTTTCACACTATATTTCTCTTTTTGATCTGCTTACTTAATATGGCTCTAAAGTTACTTGTCTAAGAAAATAGGGCCCAGATTTTTATATCAATTTAATATTTCACCCAAATAAATGTTTTATTTAGAAGGCATTCCTGTCCATACACTGAAATTCAAACCACAAAGGAAAAGTTTATTAAGAACAAAGAAATACACTAACTGATTTTATTAATAAAAATTCAATTTACTAACTTCAAAAAAAACAATTCAAAACAAAAGTTTACCGTGTGTATTTTTTTTCCTCAGAGCTGGACTTCACCATTTCAGAGCAACTTAGCCATTTATTCAACACAAGTTAAGTCTAACTACGCTTTTACATCAGACACACATGTCACTTCCCTTGATAGAAAAGTGTTGTTAGGTTAAAGCCATTTTTTAAAAAAATTATATTCTAAGCCCTACAGGATAAACATTTATCCACTAAGACAGAAGGATAAAGATTTTAATGGCATCTTGCTTTAGGATTCAAAATAAATAAGGCAAAGATGAGTTTCCATCTTCTTAAGACTAAATTACAGAGATTAAAATATATAAACACAAAATGAATGTGTTCCATTTGCATATTATATTTCGCTCTTAAAGTTGATATTGAAGATTAA
The DNA here is from genome assembly GCF_036321535.1 of Camelus dromedarius. NCBI lineage: Eukaryota > Metazoa > Chordata > Mammalia > Artiodactyla > Camelidae > Camelus > Camelus dromedarius. The sequence continues at coordinate 16,164,920 of NC_087465.1, read as the reverse complement.
GGGTCAGCATTTAATCCTCACTGTCCTAATCCCTAAAATTACAAAGACGAGCATAAGTGCATGTCTGCTGCACTAAATTACCTTGAAAGAAAGCAAATTCCGGATGAAAAGGGAAGCATATTTATATTATGGTGATTTAAAATCTGTCGCCTAAACACATCTTCTCCCCTCGATCCATTGACCTAAATTGCACACTAAAAGCTTGTTTGTCTGCAAATGGGTAGCTAACACTTTGAGACAATCCAGAGATTCTTCACTTCTGCAGAATCATGCCAACAATTTTTCTGACTACAATAAACACTGTCTTGTTCATATTCCACAGAAACAAGAATTGTGTTATAAAACAGAAGACTTTCTTTACAGTGTTAAAACCATTTCCTGGATAGTTAATTATGAAGATTTTGAACTCTGGCTACAAGAAGTTGTGAATGCAAAAAACATCTACATAAAATTCCCTTCAAATGCTATTTTAGCTATCAAAATATTGCTAACGCTATTGAATTCAAATGTTTTTTTTCATGAAGGGAGAAAAGATGGGCTTTCTTCCCCATGGTTGAAAAATACTCAATAGAGAAGGATTTGTTCCCTGGATATTCTCATAATGCTGTCTAAAATCTGAAGTCCAGGGCAACGAATTTTCAAAGCAAAATAAATCCAACACACAATTCACCTAGCGGTTCAGAAACCCCCACAATTCTTATCTTCTTCTGCAAAAATTACATTCATATCAATGTGGTTGTGTATACCAAAAATATCAAAATGGCACAGCAGAAACAGTATACACTTGCAAAGGATCAAATTCCTTCTGAGGTTATATCTACTGATTTTGTCAGATATACATTCATTTTAGAAGAGAATTTTCTGAAATCATATTATATACTCAGATTATAACCCTGGAACAGACTTGGTTCCTCCATAAATCTGTTCCATCCTCAATCCTGTGTCAACAGAGTATCGTGTTCCTTCCTTTAAAATGTATTTCAAACAATTTCATGTATCTTTAAAGAGCGGAATCCCCATTGTTAAAATCTGTGCTATTTGTGAGCATCTGTAACAACTGGTATAAATTCAAGAAATATTCTTATAACATATTATATAACACTGAAGACTATACTATGTCTCAGCTTGTGAATATGTTTCAAAGACTATACACAGTGTGATGCTAAATCAGTGTGATCCTAACTTTATTCCTGTAAACATATATTCAAGTTTATCGCAAAGTGCACTGAAGTTTTTTATCAAGAAGCCTCATTTTCTGGAGATGCAGAAACTACAATGAGAAGGTCCCATAATCTGAAAAGGGAGAGACTACACTGAAAATGATCAAGTGATGCTCAGCGTTTCAGGGCCAAACCCCTGCTGTTTAGCCATGGTAGCTACAAAAGCAGACTAATGAAAGCTGTAAAAATTATAATTAAATTTCATTCTAAAGAAATCATTCTGCTCTAATCAACTGCCTATCAAACGCCATTGCAAATTATGCTAAAGAAAAAAATTAGTAGGCCAGGTTTACCAGGGTAAAATTTTCCATGTACTGTATCAGAATAAAGAATGCCTATGTGGGAATTACTTTTAATGAACAACAAATTACAATTACTAAACTAAATGAACCATCTGCCTTTTTTTGTTGTTTGTTTTCACGGCCTCACTGGTGCAGAATGCACTGTCAGCTTAATTCCCATTCAAGATGGCAGACTGCCTCCTCACCAGGGTCTCTCGTCCATAACATTTTAACAGAAAATCTGTAACAGATGTTTTCAATTTTAAGAAGAGGACAAGTATGTTTTATAAATATGTTCTAAACATTAAAGGCTGGCGTTTATAATAATAAGGTACATGCCTTTTTTAGACTGGAGAGCTTGGATGACTTAAGTACTCCTAAACCCTAAATTAGCACATAAAGTATTCATAGACCAATACCAATAAAAACAAACCCTGATGCACTTTATTAAACATTTCATTCAAGTAAATGTGTTTTGTCTCTATCCTCTAATAGGTGATCATTTGTTTCAAAGGAGCATGCACGAGGACATTCAATAATGACATCTATTATCAAACCTTTACTGAAAGGTTTAAAGTGGTTAGCTGGATACATCATCTGGCATCGGCATACAACATTAAAAATGGAAAATCAGTCTCTTATTAGCATGTGTCTCATATTAGCTGGGCCTTTCCCTGCTGAGGTTTGGGGACCACGAAACTGTAAAACACTTGGAAGATGGACTTTTATTAGGGCCATTTACAGAAAAGAAAATCCGATCTGGGCATGCTCTTAAAACTAGAGGACATTGTATGAAAATATTTTAATATAATGCAAAAGGAATATTTACTAAAATGAATGAATAGGGTTTTTTTTTTTTCCTTGATACTGCTATTTACAGCTCTGACAAGTAGCATTGTGTCAAAGTTGCAGTGAGGACATGTTTTCAAATAGTTCTTTAACATCCGTTATTAAAATTGTTTTCTCCTTTAAATGAAACGTATTATCTTGACAGCCCCCCAGGCTCCGGGTCCCTATTGGCCACTGAGCACTCACAGCACAGACCCGGGGAGCGCCCACATCTCTGTAACCAGTGTGTCCCAGCCCAGACGTGGGCATCAGCTCTGAGGGAGTCAGAAGGGCAGCTCAGCCTTCATGTTCGCTCAGCCCTTCGTGTCTCCACTGAGATGACCAAACAGGAAAAAAAAAAAAGACTGGTACAGCCAGGCTAGCTTACTACTCCCCATTAGGAAAATGGACTAGACCTCTATCTCTTCCTGCTGGTCCTAACACTGTTTCACTTTCATTTTCATTTAAACCTTTGTCCAATGCTATTTTGTCTTTCCCCTGACAGTTGCTGGAAATCCAGATTCCTTTCTGCAATTAAAAAACAAAAGGCAATTGTATTAGATGATTTCATGAGCTAGACACAGAGGAGGATATATGATTCCAGGCCTCTCCACAGGCTGGATGAACCTCTGTCTAAATACTCCCTGCTTTGAGTGGATTTTTAACTCTCATCTGCAGTGGGAACTGAAACGTGCTGCTTTAGAAAAGCGGCTTGCGTGCCAGGGTCCACTCAATGTAATGGTGTCTGCTTGGAAGATTATTTTAATCACTCCCCCCCTACTTTGTTCTGAAAGGCAAGAATGAAGAAAACGACAGTACCATTATTAGAAATGCAGCCTCTGAAACAAATGACTGGGGACTTCCCCGAAGGGATACTGAGGCAAAATCGCATTTCTGAAAGCCCCTCCTTATTTCTGCAGTGGCATTTTCTGAAAGCAAGTCATGTTTTAAAAGCATTGTTTTTCATATTTGCCTAGGCTTTCTTTTGCATTTTGATCATGGAAATAAACTAAGGCATTATCATTGTATTTCATTTCTTTGGTTTTACTGTATAGCTAAAGCCAACAGAGAGGTTACTTACAGCTTTGGCTTTGCAATAACTCAGAAGGAATATTAATTTTAGAGAAGAATTGTTTGTTTTCACTCAAAATATACATGACATTGATAATGTAGCTATTTCATTAGTTTTAATACCATTTTAAACTTACAAAATATTATTAATTTTAATAATTTAATAATTAATACTCCTTAAACATAGATACACTTAAATATCCCATGAAGCAGACTGCCCTTCTAAAGAGGAAAATAGTTTTGAAAAAAGTTACTTTACCAGAAAATGCCTGCATTTACCCATTTATACTGATGACATACATAATAATACTTGGATAAAGGAATTCAAGTCAACAAAATATTCTTTTATGGAAAAAACAGCACCTGAGAATGTATTAGGAACGATTACCATATATTTTACTCCTTAACAAAAAAAAAGTGATCATAATTAAATGTGGTACCTACGATGATCACATTTGGTAAAAATTGATTCTCATGTTCCATTTGAAGGATGCTAGCTAAAACTAAAACTAGTCACTCCTGTGTGACCAGCATTCATTCTTTTGATTCAGAAATAGAATTTTACTGCGTATTAAGAGAGCATTGTTCTACATTACTGAGACTAAAAATATAAAACAACAGACTTACTGACTTTGGAAACTCAGTGTTCTTTCAGTGATATTTGAAATGAAATGTCTGCTGACATCTACAGATCAGACTGAATGGGAGAGAAGTTAGGGCAACTCCCATATTGACTCAACCCACGGATCCCCTGGGCACGTACTTTTACTAATGTCTCGATCAGTCTCCTGTTGCTGAGAAGGTAAATGTCTACAATTCTACCCACTCGGTGTAACTTGGAGAGGAAACAATCAGCTCTTTCCTGTCTCAGCCATGGGCTTCTTCCCCTTCTGCCCACCTCCAAGCTTGACGACCACCTATTCCAGTCCTGTAAGACTTCATCCAAACCCTGTCCTCTTCCTGTTTCATCCCGGTCGCCATAATCTACTTGTAGAATGTCTTACTACTTTGTAGCTCTCTGTGTCCACTTTCTAGGATGCTTGCTCTTAAATGTATAGGGTCTGAGACTCTTAAAAGAGGTATGGAAACACTTCTCAAGGGGAAAATATATATTTTTTATACACCCAGAAGATTCACCCTCCACACCTTTTGAAAGCTCACCTATGGATGGATGCCCGAGGTATCCGTGGACCCAGTGGATAATGCCAGCCTTCAGAGAAGCTTAGCAGTAAAGAACAAGGATTAAGAGCACAGCCGACAGGCACACAAGCCTGGGTTCATACCCCGGCTCCTCAATCTGTATGACCCTGAGTAGGACACCTGACCTTGCTAGGTCTCATTTCCTCATCCGTACGGCTGTAGTGGTAACTCCATGTGCCTTGCTGGGCTACCAGGAGGACTGAACATAAAACACTTCTTGGTTCATAGAATTTTAGCTATTTTGTGGTGACACAAATTATAGTAGTTGTTTGTGCATAACTCCTACCACTCCCAAGTCAAGGGAGTGTGCCAAGTTTGCACATCCCAAGGTATCTTAAAAAGTGGCTTTAAAAGTATACTGTTGAAACAAAACTCTTTTTAAAAAACTTAAGAATTTTTGCAACAGCATATTATGTGAACAGAGTTTGCAGAATCAATGCATTTGCTTCAGAGTTTTAAACTCTTCAGTTATTATCTCTTTGTTCATGTGGTCACAAAGCATTCCATTGACCACAACTAAACCAGTTCCTTCTCTTTAAAAATAATACAGATGGACGTCCTTGGGAGATGGTTTTAATATTGCCTGTCTTCCAGGGAGGAGTCTCCTCAAGGTCTCCTTTGTCCTCACGATTCCAAGATGAATTAGTTTTTCCATAATCTTCTAACTCAATTATTCCCGAGGTAAATTACTTTTTATTAGCAAATAGAAAAACAAACACCAAGTTCTCCTTTGTCACTTCAAAATGCATTTTCTCCCAGTTACACGGAAGGATTTCCAGTTCCTTCTGACACACAGCACCAAGATGCACATGGTCCAGCCATGTCTCTTCATTATTTCATAGACTTCAGTAAATTCTGCTCCTATTCTTCTCCTTTTGAGATTTATTAATACCAGCTTTTAGTCATCCGTAAACCCATCCATGCTGGCTGCAAGCATTCTTGCTACCCTGGTCTGGAGCTTTTCAATCTGTTATATGTCTTTTGGGGTGAAAGGTTCACGTCTATAATATTTCTGTTTTGTTCATGCTGATGCAATAGAATTTTATAACATACAACAAAGAACTGGAACCTTAGCAACAGCATATGTAAAATCATGTCAGGAGAAAAGGGCAAGTCCAGGACCACAGTAAGAGACCGCATCTAAGAGGCCCCATCCTCAAATCATGCATCCCATGGGAGCACTTTCCCAATTAATTGGAATAATATGTCACCAAAACTGAACCAAAGAAATCATCTTTGCTCTTTAAAACTGTGAAAATTAGACATTTTGTACAAAAAGTAACTAAAAGGCAGGGTAGTGAATTAAAGATTTGCCAGAATCATTTCAAGTCACAATTCCCAGCTTCACAGAATCTCTTCACTCTCTACCAAACAAAAACAAAATATTATTACAGCCGGACCACTGCTTCAGCCTTAATCTCATCCATCGACTCCCTGGATTTATTTAAGTTCTTACAAAAAAGCTAAGCTTCAAAGTGCAAGGTATGCACCATATTTCTCTCCTTGTAATCATGACACGGACTATCTTTACAATTGCAGTAAATCTGTAGGGCGGGAGAATGTGGTAAAGAACAGAAAATGCTTCCAAAAATTCTTCATAGTTGTCCTCTGATTGTGATTGTATTTGCCCTATTAAGAATTTTTAAATAAAAGCATGCTTTCTCTAATCACACCCTACTGACAAAAGGACTTCAGGAAAGGAGGGGGTTGTACCAATGCTGTAGTATTAAATTATCTCTGACCTTGAAATATTACCCTAGCCAATGAGGTCACAGTCATCACCACAACATTATCTGGAGGTTAAGTCTCTCAAATAAAACTTTGCATACTTGTAAAACCTATGAACATGGTGGAAAATGTTCTAATCATCCAAACCAGAATCACTTATTTCAATAATTAATAGAACTAGTTGTGAGTATGAATTTTTAAAGAGTCAACACAAAAAGACATAGATGAGTCCGGGTAATCACTTTCATAACGACTTGGGGGGGGCTGTCTCCCAGACTGCGTTCGTTGTCACTAATCAGCCACTTTGAACCTGTCACTTTGCGAGGTCCTCATTTTGACGGCCCTCATGGTGTTGTGAGCAGATTTCCATGTAAATTATTTAAGAACCCTGATAAAGGCTAGTCCTGCCACCCGCACCAGAAGAGTGTACGCTCCTCCTTTCATCTCTTGATTAACGTGGGGCTGGCTTTCCAATTTGTGGGTTAACTCTACCTTTTACTAGTTCTCATTCACCCACTGATTTCCTGCCTCTTGGCCATTTCTTAGCTCATTTTCATATCTCCCAGAGGGGGACGAGAGAAAATTAAACTCCAACCTATGGAATTTGCTCTAATGAAAGGAAAAGAAAGAGGTTGGAAACCACTGGCTAAAATGAGGTTTGGGGGTTTTCCTTCTTGCTTTGGTTCCAGTTAACCTAGAATATCAAGGGTCTACTTTATTTGAAGCCATTTATCCTTCACCTTCTCCATGAGACGATTTAACCATGACCATGGTGGGGAAGCTATTACACAAACCAGAACTTTTCATGAAGTTTCTTGAAACATAATTATATTTAAGAAAGATAAAGTCATATAAATCTCAAGACATACATTTAAAGTGCAAAACTTTGGCAAATCCCTTTAGAGCACACATCTGGTCTACCTTTAAAATAATTGTTCTGCTTTGGTCAAGAGGTAAGGTGTAACTGCTTGGAATACATGAATAGGTTTCTGCTTATTTACTGCTTTCACTGTTAAAGTATATCCCAGCCCACGTCCCCAAAGGGTTAATGCTGCTGGGTGAGCTGAATGCAGGAGCATAATCCTAAACAAGTGAGGTGAAGTTCTATCAGGTCTATTACAGCGTACCAGGGATTACCGCTAGCTGTCTAATCCTGCTGAGCCTCAGGGAGGAACGTTGCATTGTATTTGAAATCCTGGCCAGGAAAGAACAGAAGGTTAAATGGGTGCCTTGCTCTGTAATCAAATACCACAGGCACGACTTATCTATTCAATGAACAACTGACGTAGAAAATCAATTAGGAACCAAATGGCTTCTTAGGAATTTCTACCCAGAAAGAGGCAAGATTTTTTTTTTCCAGAAGAGTTTATTTGATATGTTTCATAGTAGAATTACTACAAATTCTGGAACTTCAAAAATTGCTTATCTGGTTTCTAAAATATGTCTTACCCCATACTCTAGAGCTTCTGTACCAGTTTACTTGCAAAATCCAGGGATGTTTTAGGAATAACGATGCCACACACTCTAGCATAGCTGAATCCCTTACCTAAAATAGGAAAAGCCATGCAAAGCCAATCCACATAAAACACTGTCAAGTCTGAATAAAAGTTCAGAACAATAATGCAAATAGATATTATTTTTACTGAGCTGATTTTAATCATTTACCTCTTCTGAAATGCATTCCTTCAACAGTGCATCACTTGTGAAAATATTATGAGCGAGGGGGTGGGTGGGAAGAGGAGGAGGCAGCCACAGCCTGTGGGGCTCTTTGTTCCCAGCAGGAAGAGGCTCCTTTTGGTGGTCTGAAGGCTAACATCCTGGTCTCCCCACTCCCATCCCCCACCTGTCACTCTGAGTAGATGTCACAGTTCCTGCACACAGACAAACAGGCTGACCTGGCCAGTGTGCCTGACCTTGGACAGACCGCAGATCAAATCTGGTTATTAATATTGGAGAGAGTCAAAATGCAATCTTCCAGACATTGGAGAATTGAGCTAGAAATTATGCAGTAGGCACTCCCTGTCAATAAGAGGCATCAAGATGCTAATGCTTCAGGTGTTCACCTGGACCTGAGCAGGAGTTAAGATAAACTTTTTTTTTTCCTGTTCTGTGAATGCTGTTGAGAGAAGTTTGCTCCAGGCCTTTATATGCCCATCTTATCTGTCCTCACACTTTCAATTATTTTTGGACTCTTCGCTTTATAAAGAGTTCTTATAAGGTAATCCATTTGCAGGCTAAAGCAGATGTAATTAGAAAAATACTGCCCTTTCAGAGTCATGGAAGATATTTTACAAATGGGATGAAATACTTTTAATACCCTCATTGCAGTTCAATGCGCATATAATTTTAACCGTGGGTTCTCATTCTCTGTAATTGTTATTCCTTGTAACTTTCTCTCAGAATATATCCATAATCTAGGCTAAAAGGGAGAAATATGAAAAATCATTGACATGCCTAAGCAAATACAAAATGTGCTACAGGAATAAATGCATTACTCTTTCAAACTACTACTAAAATTAAAGAAGAAATTTAATCTAATAGTCCTTCCATAATATACATAAGCATTTCCATATTCCCAGGATACAGGCCTCCTGAAAAGAGAGTTATGTGTCCTTCAATGATAATATCAACATTAATGATTTGGCCAAAATCTTTGTCACAGAAGTATCAATATTTCCTGTAAAAATATCTTTTGAAAATCATCATTAAGTTTTTATTTAAGTAGAGATTCAAAACAATGCAATTGTAGAAAATGCACTTCTTCAAATCCTGGGAAGGCTATTTGGTTTGCACTACAAATGTATTTCCTCTTCTATGAAAAAAAGGATATCTTCTCTTGATTTTTGTTGTCTGCTAGTCATCATTTTTTTTCCTTTGGGGATGTATCTGGAATAATGTATCTTAATGTTTTATATATCTATAAATTTAGTGGAGGTATGGGAGAATGAACCCAGGACCTTGTGCATGCTAAGCATACACTCTACCACTGAGCTATACCCTCCCCACCAAGATACATCTTTCGCCTAATGAACTATTCATTTGAGCTGCCTGTGAAGGTATGTTCAGAGGTGTCACACCACTGGCGTGGAGACCCCATGATATGTAGCATACATGCATATCATATGTAGACCCCATGTAGAACCATGACACAGTCAACTACCTTACTTCCTCGATCTCTGGTCTTTTACATCAGTTGCTTCCTCAAGCAACACAAATCCACTAATGCTTTAATTTGTGACACTGCTAACTGGTATTGAAAGACGATGACTATAACAAGTCCTTGTATTTCTACTGGCAAAGGAAGATGATAATGTCTGCTATTGTAGAGCAAAATGCTCTAGGTCACACAAACATACAACACTGGACTATGTCTTTTACTTGAGCGCAAACCTCAAAAGGTTTATAGTACACTCACACGTGATTACGGAACATTATCCTTAAATAACCAAATGCCCAGGCTCACCCCAGGCAGGATGGGAAACTTCTATTCTGCACTGACCTGCATGCACCAACTGGACTCAAGTAACTGATCAAGCCAATCAAATCATTAGCAAAATCTTGAAATAACTGGTTTGATTTTTTTCAGCAAATAACTCAGTGATTTTATTAGTCTGTTCTTTCAGTCTGTGCAAAAGCAGATTGTTTTGCGTTGCTCCTTTGTGGGACCCTGGCCTAATACCGCCAGTGGGACTCAGACACAGTTTGGCATTGGCATTTTACAGTAGCTCAGGGGTCAGCACAGAACTGATTAATTATCTGAAAGTGATCTATAGAAAATGTACTTCTTTCTGAAACAAAGATCCAGTCTGTAACTTGCAAGTGGTTAACTATAATAACTTTTCCAGAGTTGCGTGTTCTGACAATATACAGTCTGTTGGTCATGAAATTGGGCACCATATTTTTTGGCTTCTTTTTAGCACTGGTTGTCATTGTAGCTGCCAGTACATTTGTACATATTAGATGCTTTGGGAGAAAAGAAAAGTACATGTCTTTAAAAGAAAATTATCAAATTATAGAACATACAAAACACACTTCTTTCATAAACAAGATAAAGGGATAGACATACATACCTACACACACACACACACACACACACACACACACTCATCCCCTTACACACCTGACGCACACATACATTGATACCCATATCTATGGCAAGAAAGAGAGAGAGACTACGCTGATATGAAGTAAAACTCAAAAAACAAACCTGAGAATCTGCCTTCCTAGAATAGCAAGAAAATGAAAAATCACAGCATCATTTCAGTGAGCTACAAACGAGTGTACAACCCAGCAGGCCTAGGGAAGCTGGCTCTCCCGAGACCTGTCAGATTCCTGCTCAGAAAACACACTCGATCTGCTGCCAGGGGATATCTTTATGTACAGGGAGGGTGGATTTCTGCATCTCTGATGAGACAAAGCGTGATTCCAAAAATTCACCGGCAAAGATATTCCTACAAAATTCAATCCAGGGGCCTGAGTGTTATTTATTTATTTATTTATTTTTTAACCAACATCTGGACTCAGAAAGTGCTTTCTTGGCCTGACAGTTCACTCAAGTGCCAGACCTTCAACAAAAGAACAGCTGTTTTGTACAGAAAAGTTTTCTTTATAAGTTTGCCATTTTTCCTACCGAGATAGAATTTTTTTTGGGGGGGTGGGGGGTATATCAAGTCAGGTTCTTAGAAGCAAAACAAGGAGCGAGACAGAGGGCCATGCTTTCCAGGACTTCCTTGGACAGAGTACTCAGTATCCACAGACTCTAGCAAAGTCTTAGTCTAGGAATGGGGCAGAGCAGAGGGGACAACAGAAGGCACAGTTTCTCTGTTCTGAATGTGGGAAGGACAGATGCTAACAGAGCTGAGCTCAGCACATGTGCCATAGTCCTTATCTTCTCAGGAGTCTTCAGATTGATGGTGACATTCAGAACCCACTAGTGATGCTCAAATCTAACTGATGATCATGCATTTAAATAAAGAGATTCCTGGATGCACCCCTAGATGTGGTGGCCTTGGAATCAGTATGTTTTTAAAGTTCCAACGGGGAGTCTAATGGTCAGCTTAAGGCCAACTAACCTTCCATACTACACCTGCTGTACAAATCTGTCAACTGGATCCACAGCCATTTCTAGAATGCCTTTTCACAGAAAAGTCTCATGACTCCAAAAAGCTTGAAAGTGCTTTCACTCTGCCCAACACTCAGTGGTAAATAAATGCCTTCTTCTACGTGACAGTCAATATTTAGTGAAGTCAGTTCAGTTCAGCCCCGTCTAATTTTCTAAATACCTCGATCCAGGGTCTTACTCAAATTCTTCCCTTTCTTCCAAGATTACAGGAAGAGTTTGACTTACACAAATACCTACGTACTAGTGACACAAGTAAACGTTCCGAATCGAAAACAACTACTTAATACTATCTGTTCACGGTGGTAGATAGCTATTTCTTTGCCTACTGTGTGATCATGTGTTTAGTGCTTGTCTCCCCCACTAAACTGTCAGTGCCACCAGAGTGAGACCTGAGTCTGCCTTGTTTGATGCCATTTCCTTATTCCCCCCAACACAGGGCCAGACAGAGTGGGCTCTCAACAAATGAATTAATGAGATGATCAGTCAAATAAGTAAGAAAAGCACAGGAGATTCAGAGGCATAGTTCAGTTATTTCTCTGTATGTGATTTATTACCCTGCTTCCTGTTTACAAGAAAAATACATAAACATACACTTGCAGATTAAACAAAACAGTGGAAAACCTGAAACCTGATATAAATGGGTAACGACATCAGCAATTTAAGACAAGAAACTTGCTAAGACTCAGGATAAAGTGAGCTCTGAGGATGACAGACATGATGATGCTTAGACCAGATCTCAAAGGCCGTTGAGTTAATGCTAACTCTAATCATCACGGTAACTCAGAACCCATTTTACAGATGAAAAAACTGTGGTACCAGCCAAAAGGCAGGAGCAAAATTAATGCCAGACACAGAAGCTTTAAACGTTCACTTTTCAGCTATGTGAGCTCCCCTTGCTACCAAACATTTGCAAATTCACACTTGGCAGGCTTGAAAACTGGTATTTAAAAGAGTAACACACAGTTCCTTTTCGCGGGCAAACTTCTAAGGAAGAATGGATAGTGAATGTAAAGCACATAAAAGGAGACACAAATAGTTATTTTCTATGAGCTAAATTTACCCATTTTCAAGCTGATGAGTATAGCTACATTTCTCTTCAAAGCAAATTTCAGCTGAAGGCCGATTGGAGAGGGGAAGTTAGGAATGGCTTTTCAGGAATGACAAGTCCTAGACAGAACAGTGTAACCGAGGGCACTTACAGAAATGGAAAAGGAGAGTGTCTTAGCACTAATAAGAAAAGCAGAAGTTATCTCCCAGTACGAAAACCAACTCCAGTGGAGGAGATGAGCTGACAAGACATGAGCAGTATTTTCCACATATAAGAGCTTTCGTCTCAGAATATGTCTTCAAGGCTATTTTTGTACCTTAATTAAGATCTACAGAACTCAGCGGAGTGTTTTCTTCTCCATTTACTAATGTATTAACTAAGGCACAGAGATGCTTGCCAAAAACCACATAAAGAGTGAGAAAGTCAGTTGGACACCTCAAGACAGTGAATGCCTAGCTCTTCTTTTAAACTTTCCTTGAGTTACAGAGGGCTACGGGGAGGCGGATGTGGGTATCTCCCCTGCCTTTCCCTGAGACATCACCCCACACCCTCCCACCACACTCCACCTGCTAGATACTAATAGCAGAGGGTAACCAAAGCAATGCCCGCCATGTGAATGGTTATTAAAATCACTGATGTTCATGGACATAAGGGCCAAAATGGTCATCCCATCTTTCAGTCTCACTGTGTTTCAGACTCAAGAAAACAGCTCCAGAGAATCTTTCGGTCTGAGATAATATGGGAATTTACCATGTTTTCTTGCATAATTTTGCCTTAGAAACATTTTTTCATAGCAAAACAGAAAGAAGAAATTACTCAACAGGATGTTCTGACAGTAGAAACCTCTGACCTCGCCCTACCCCTGTTAATAGGCTTTATGACGATGAGGAAGTCCCTGGAAACTGAAAACATCAAGGTCATTTATAATTGTTTGAATAAAATAGGGTGATGTCCAAAATAGCTACAGATGGAATATCAGGACTGTTTTACCAGTCATTAATTAGAGTAGCTATTAGAAACAGGTGTATTTATGTTTTTATATCTACCAAAAGAAAAATATCCTTCTAGTTAACAAAAAAAAAAAAGCAGCAAGTAATTTTCACTTTATCCATATCTCTACCACTCTGAAAACATAAAAAAACACGCTCACAAAGATGACATAGGTGGGGAGGAAAAAGGGAAAGAATATTAAAATTATACTGTTGTGTGCATTATTTTTCAACAATGGGACAACACCTTTACTTGTGTGAAAACAACCACTTTACCAAAGTTCTGCGAGGGGGGATTCTAATTTTTCCCCCAGACAGGAAATCTAAATATTAACTTTCTCGATGACACAAAGGAGTCAGCATTGTTCAAATGTGTTATATAGAGTACTAAGGACATCCTACAAACTTCTGGAACTCAGAAAAGCTGTTAACAGGGACAGTTCACAAGGGAGAATCAAGCACAGATCAAAAGTATTGTGTATTTTCTTCTAAAACCTGGAGAGCTCCTTGAAGACAGGAACTGCTTCATAAACCCTGTGTCTGCTTCTCTCAGCTCTGGGATCCAGCAAAGGGCAAGGAGGACAGACAACCTTCTGTGTATCACTGGAACATCTGTCTAACAAAACACGCTTCAGTCATTTTAAGTTATCAGCAGATACCAATTTTTCATTCCTACAAATATGGAGAATTCCATTCACAGATATTTTTCTAAGAGCATCATATGAACCAAAGAATGGTTTGCATTATGACTTTAAAAAGGGCTAAAAACCTACGTACTGTTATCAGTGATTTTTCTAATTTGCCATCCCTCGCTTCCACCTCCCGCAGTCTCTACATCTCTATCCATCTCTTCATCACTTCTTGTCTTCCCGTCTCGGAGAATGTCCTTCTCTCAGATCAATTATTAGTTACCCTCTTCTGTCTACTCGCTTCTGCCATAAACAAGGCCTTCCTTTCCGGCATATTTCTCGACGTATCTTCACTGCAACAAAGTGTCCTCTTGAAGACAGTGGGTGCTGGAACCAGTCAATCTGACTGTAAAGCCTGACTCTGCTGGCACTGGTACCAGCTATGTGACCTTGGATAAATGAATTATGCTTTCATTCCCTTAGTTTCCTCATCTTCAAAATGGGTACAACAACAGTGCCTACCTAGTAAGTTTGCTGTTAGAGTCAAATGAGTTAATATAGTTAAAGAACTCAGAAGATTATCTACCATCTAGTAAGTGCTCAATAAATGTTAAAATTAATGTTCTCGCTGGACTTACTGGCTGTGGAGCAGAAGATAAATAACAAGCATTGGGAGAGTGATAAACATTTGTAATATTCTTTAAAGGAAATGGGAAAAGGAGCTGATCAGGGACAAATAGGAAATGACCGCAGTACTGAGAGACCTGTTAATTTTGTGTTGCTCACTTATATGTGGAGTCTAAAAAAAACAAAACAAAATGATACAAATTTTATTTATAAACCAAAACAGACTCATGGACATAGAAAACAAACTATAGTTACCAAAGAGGAAAGGGCATGGGAGAGATAAATTAGGAGTTTGCAATTAACAGACGCACGCTACTATATATAAAATAGATAGAAACAAGGACCTACTGGATAGCTCAGGGAATGATACTCAATTTCTTATAATATCATACAATGGAAAAGAACCTAAAATATATACATATGTATGTATGTGTATAACTGAATCCTTTTGCTGTACACTGGAAACTAACATTGTAAATCTACTACACTTCAAAAAAAATAATAAAATTTTAAAAAATTAATGATTGCCCCTGCAGGAAGTACAGTTCTAGGTATATCGCTAAGAGGGACAAAAACATATGTCCACTCAAAAACCTGTATGCAAACATTCAGAGCATCATTATTCATACGAGGCAAAAAGTGGAAACAACTCAAATGCCCATCAACTGATGAGAGGATAAATAAAATGTGGTTTATGCAAACCATAAAAATGCCATAACAGAAAAGTATGAAGTACCGATTCATACTACAACATGGATGCATCTTGAAAACATCATGCTAAGTGATAGAAGCCAGTCACAAAGGACCACATAGCGCATGATTCCATTTATATGAAATGTTCAGAATAGGCAAATCTATACAGACAGAAAGCAACTTGTGGTTGCCTAGGGCAGAGACAGGGCAGGCTGGGATGACTGGGGTTGGAGAGTCGGGGGTTGCAGTAAATGGCACAAGATTTCCTTTTGGAGTGTTGAAAATGTTCTAAAATCAATTGTGGTTTTGGTTGCATAGTTCTGTGACTATTCTTTAAAAAACATTTAATTGTATGCTTTAAATAGGTGAATTTCATGATATATGAGTTATATCTCAATGAATCTATTGCAAATTAAAAAATAGCAGTAGCAAAGCAGAAGACGATGGCCTCGACCTTCAGCGCACTCCCCACATGGTAGTTTCTGTCGCATACAACTTTATTTCCTTTCTCTTCTAATTCAGAGCTGATTTCTTGAAACTTGGACTCATATTTTCCTATATAATTTCATGCTCAATTACTGAGAGTGCTGTCTTATTCCATCATTTTCCCACTACAGACATCTGACAGTTGATCAATTTAAGAAGATACTTGTTCTGATGACCGAATTCCCTGAATTTCAAGGATACTTTTGAGCCTAAGCATCTTGTTGTAATCTGTGGTGACTTTGAAGACAAGAAAAGAAGAGAGTACTATTTAGGTAGATATTAATGTGGGAAAACCTCTGCTTTTAAAGGTAACTTTTGAAAAGACTTAGTGCTCAAGTCTTTGTAAAAAGATATGTGCTCCTATGGAGGGACATGGACCTGCCTTTTCGTAGGGGAAAAGCAGCTACATGTTCTCCCACAATTAGTGAGGCCATTTACTTTTTGGAGCACCTATCACTTTTACCAAACCATATCCTGTTCCCTGAACCTTTGATTAGTCATGTGTACATACAGAACTGATTTCAGGGCCTGTGGACGAGTCTTGCACAACATCATCAAAGGTTTATTATCTCCAGGGACTCAGAACACTTACAATGTGCAGGAAGAGATTTCTGCGATCTACTTTAAAACAAAATTAGTGGGCATTAATGATTAACTCATAATCTTCATCAATTTTTTAAAGTAAGTCTGCCTATACTGTGTTCTCCTCTCTCTCTCTCTCTCTCACACACACACACACACACACACACACACACACACACACACAAACCACACGTGCATGCAATTTGTCCCAGGGTTTAAGCAAAAGAGGTGTAAGTTGTCTCCCTGGATACGTACTGAAAACATCATGGGAGTACTGGCATTTTGCCTTTTTAATCACCAAACATATGAGACCTGAGTATAGCCACATCCTTCTATACTCACTGATAAAGAATTAAATGGCTCGCTTTTTGGAAAAGTGTTAACAGTCTTTAAAAAAATTAATTCTCAATGTACTTCTGTATCAATGGTTTTCCAGTAAGTTATGAAACCATGATATTTAAAGAGGTAACTACAGCTGTACAGGAAGGAATGAAATGAATCAGTACCTGCTCCAGGAACTTATAAGTATATATTCTACCTGAGAGTCTATTTCAAAACATACATCTAAGTAAATGTTCACAAAATTAAGCCATTTGGAAGAGATTTATGCATTTATGACTTAAAGATGGTAATTCTATTGCTGTGTTAAAAATGAATGCTCTAAAAACTAAGTAATTCTTCATAAAGCCCATCTTAGTTTTTCTAATATTTAAGGAATTAAGAGAGCCAAAGACTGTATTTCTCTTTAAAAAAAGTCATTTATGAATTCCCCTATGATCTATTTTTAAGGAATTTGGTTATGAGCCTGGGGAGTATCTTCTCAGGAAAGACTCATCATGGAAAAACTTGGTACAATTCTTCCATCCAAATGTGTTTTTTTAATTACTTAATTTGCTAATAAAAACTGTAATAAACCAAAACAAATAAAATAAACCAGAACTTGCTTTTAGCCAAATGATTTCTCAAAAGACTTGGAGGGGCCTCTGCTTAAAAAGTCGTGATAGCATTGCATGATAATTAGGAGAGAGTCTTCTCCCTTCTAAAGTATTGTGTAATGTAAATTCACCAAATAAAATAAATTCTGAGAAGTATATTCTGCCATTTACATAATTCCCCTCTTAGCATGTTAATCTTATTTCAGAAAAACAGCAGTGTTACTTGGTGTCAGTTTGGGAATCCTGGCCCCTCCTCCCATCATGTCTGCTGTCTCCTACCCTGTGACTCAATGGTAAGTACTGAACATATGTTGGGTTTAAAGGAGATACCTTGTGAACTGACACTCTTCCAGAGGTGACGGCAATTAGATGTGCTACCTGATTTCCCACAACTGAGTAATGAACGACTTTAGGCCCTAAGGACATATGCTAGTGTTATTTTCAGGCCTGCCAAATAAATACTTAGAAATATTTAAAGTCTTTGAAAGAGATGGCACATTAATTAATTCTCCAAATGTCCCTGCATACTATACACACTCCAGCGATTGGTATTAGGAGCTGTCACTTTAAAACTAAGACTATTCTTACTTTCCATTAAAAGAATACTTCATTAACAAACGCAGTCAACTGTGGCAGTGTCTATGACTGAGAATTTTTTTGCAGGGTTGGCAGCCAGATTCAGGAAGGCAAGATTTCCTCAAGCATCTTTGAGTTAAGTCAATATATTTAAATAGTTCTAAAAAGATTTAGGCCATTTCTTTGGCATCATTAGCAAAATTTCGAGGAGAGAGGGGAAGGGAGTCCATTAGAACCTTCGGTGGAAAGAAAATTCCTGGGGTCTTGGGACTAAAATGGATCAAAGTAAGAAATCAAAGTAAAAAAAAATAATAGTAATAATAATAATTCAAAACAATATTGTTTCTCAAAATTCTAGTTAATTATCAAAGGAATAGGACTTCCTCCAATAGTTAGAAGGATGTCAGGAAAACAAAAGAGGAGATTCAGGCTCTGAGCAGAGAGCAGCCAATGGTTACTTGGATCTGTGTAGTAAGTTAAATGC
This sequence comes from Camelus dromedarius, assembly GCF_036321535.1. Classification (NCBI taxonomy): domain Eukaryota; kingdom Metazoa; phylum Chordata; class Mammalia; order Artiodactyla; family Camelidae; genus Camelus; species Camelus dromedarius. Next base: position 16,146,421 of record NC_087465.1, on the reverse strand, counting down.
TTAGGGAGGCATATTCCTTCTTCCAGGTCAGCAGGGTACCATTTAGTACATTACTGCAGAAATACCCTGGTGACCCGAATGAATTAATGCAGCTTCCAAAGGTGCTTAACTTGCAAGGACTGAGAGCTCAGGCACTAGAAGTGATAAATATTCTATTAGTCCTTTCTATTTAATAAACCAAACACCCACTGATGCCAGTAAAAGGAAGTTTCCTTAAAGTGAAAGAATTCTGTTGTGACACAGGAAATAGGCAACAATGTTAACCATGAGCCTCTCCTTCCCGCTTGGAGACGACCCAACAGGTGTAAGTACATCATTTCCAGTTGACTGCATCCGTACGCGCAAAGCCTACTGGCCGGCTCTTAATACATCGCGTCTGCAATCTCTTGAAGGGAATTTGTAACTTGAAGGAGTCAAAGTGGGCTCCAAAATAATTAAGCCCTAGACAAAATTGTATATTTGCCTCTGAAGCTCCCAGCCTTTCTCTTCCTTTCCCATTCCTTGCTCTTCCCACCCTCAAGTACAAAATGTTTTCCTCAGCAAAGCCTCATACTGTAGGCGAGGGTTTGGGTTGAGAAGAAGCCAAAGTGAAAACTCTGCTCTTACAATCTGTGAAGACTTGAACAAGGAGTTGTGCTCTGAGTCTCAGTTTCCTCATATGTCAAAATGAGGATCACAAGGTAGAACAACTGGGAAAAGTAAATGAGATAATGCACATAAAACATTTAACTTATTATGACTGTTGTCAGTATGTTCTTGCTTCAAAAATTAGTGCCATTATATATCCAGAGGGACCTCTAATTTGAAAAGATACCTGTACCCCAATGTTCATAGCAGCACTATATACAATAGCCAAGACATGGAAGCAAACTAAATGTCCAACAACAGATGACTGGATAAGGAAGTTGTGGTATATTTATGCAATGGAATACTATTCAGCCATAAAAAAGAATAAAATAATGCCATTTGCAGTAACACATGCTGGAGATTGTCATTCTAAGTGAAGTAAGTCAGAAAGCAAAAGAAAAATACCATATCATATCACTCATATGTGGAATCTAAAGAAAGAAAAAAGAAGACACTAAAGAACTCATCTATGAAATAGAAACAGACTTGCAGACATAGTAAACAATCATATGGTTACCAGGGGAAGGGGTGGGAAGGGATAAATTGTGAGTTCAAGATTTATAAATATTAACTACTATATACAAAAACAGATGAAAAATAAATCTATTCTGTATAGTACAGGGAACTATACTCAATGTCTTGTAATAACCTTTAATGAAAAAGAATATGAAAACAAATGTGTCTGTGTCTGTCTGTGTGCATGTGTATATATATATATATATATATATATATATATATATATATATACACACATGATTGGGACATTGTGCTATATACCAGAAATTAACACACTATAACTGACTATACTTCAATTTAAAAAAAAAGGTAGTGCCATGTTAAGAGGTGATCAATGGAGAAGTCAATTATCAATGTGGTTTCACTGACGATGGAATATCTGGCATCAGAAGAAGGAGTATTTTGATCAGATAGCTCATAAAGCATATACAGATAGTCATTTGCCAACTCTTTCTATAAATAAGATACTTCTGGACACAGGACACGTAATCATGGACTGAAAATCAATATTTTAAAACTTTTAAAGCTTTCCTCCCAAACTGTAATTAAGCAATACAGTTGGACCTATCAATAACTCATTCTTTCCACCCTCAACCCTGCGTTTTATCAGCAGATATCCAAGGACAAAGAATTCTTCAACCCTAACTTTCCTCTACCCTACTCCTTAAAAATTGATTAATCAGAAAATATAACCTTAACATTTACTCCTTAAGCAACAAGGAGAGAGCAACGTGTATTCTGTACTTGCTAATATTTCCAATAAAAGAAAGGCTTTAGGAAAACCTGCATCAATAAAATATCTCAATTCACATCTATATACACATATTTCATATATGTAACTATTATATTCAAAGCTGCAAAAGTATTTTCTCCTTAAAGATAAAAAATCTAGAATATTAATAAAATATTATAAAACCAAGTGAAATGAACTGTTGCCAGATATAGTTGTTATCATCTGTGATAGTAACAAACAGGTCATTACAATAATCTACATTTAAGCAGAATTCTCATTGACAGTACTGTAGACTGAACTTGGAAAGATTCTCTAAGACTAAAGTAGCATCCTGGTTCAATGAGGGAACTGACTGAGGTTGTAATCTGACACACTCTGCATTCTTTGGTGAGTGGTTTTCTTCTTCATTGTCTAGGCAGTACATCGGCAGTGCTATCCTTGTGTTTAAAGAACAATATCAATGTTCCAAGCTCTATGTGGCTCTGAAATTCCCACCATAGCCCTTGTCTGAAGCTGACAGATAGAGTCTTACAAAGCAGGAGAGCAACAAGAGTCAGCCAGGACACAAATGTTCTGCATCTACTGATGACCCAGGAAAGCAGTCACACTCAGTCTTCTGACCAACCATTGTTGAAAAAGAGCATGGAAGCTTTTGAGGGCTGGTATATGGATTCAGCCCTTATTCTGATTAATGTCCCTGCCACAATGGAAGAACAGAGTGAGACAGGAAGCATCACCTTAGAGAAGATGGTGTGTGTCCTTCCCACATTAATGGGACACAACCTCCATTATCAGAGACTTTTCTGTTTTTTGTGGGTTTTGGAGGGAGTAGAGTGGTAATTAAGTTTGCTTGTCTATTATTTTTAATTTAACCGAGATATTGGGGACTGAACCTATGACCTCATGCACGCTAAGCATGTGCTCTACCACTGAGCTATACCCTCCCCCCAACAGAGACACTGGGCACAAGTAAGTTTTAAAACTGGGCACAAAGTAAGTGCTCAATGAATGTGTCTGTGCTTATTAGAAGTAAAACTTGGGATGCCATTCAGGGTATTCTGCAAACATCACCACACTCCTCCTAGGCTATGGAGCCTGTGAAGACATTTCCAAATGGGTTTTGGGGGGCGGGGACTCCTCTGCTGTTCTTCTTTTGGATAAATCATATCATCGTAGGCTCTCCTAAAATACACTGATAATTTGAGGGGGGAAAAAAAGTGCCTCTGAAGGCTTGAATTATCTGAATAATGAACAAATCTCCACGTCTAATTGAACTCAGCCTGAGCATAAGCAAACTCGAGGAAGCCTTTCCAGGAGAACTCAGGCAGGCCAGATGTTCTGGAAGCAAAACCGAGGTCATCCTGCACACGCCTGCTCCTCCCCGCTCCACCCTGGGCCAAGACCCTTTCAGCAGCACGAGGCCTGCTGCACACATGACTCGGGCGGCCCCACCGTGTGGCATCGCAGCACTATGTGGGCATCTCAGCGATTTTAAACATGCTCGCAGACAGAGACGGTGACACGGACGCCAGAGAAACACGCTGGGAGAGCAGGTTAATTACGAGTCAACACCTTGGTCTGCATCACCTACGTGACCTCAGGGCAGACAACACACATGGGATTTCCTACTTTTGGTGAAGCCAGACCGACACCTCACATGAGACAGAATGAGCCCAAATTATACAAAAACGGTAACATATGTAACAGTGATAACTCCCAAAGTACCAGTTGACATGGTCCTGAAATGAATGATGGTACCAGAGTTTTTACTGCTTTTCTGAGCAACCCTGAGGTGGAGGGTTGGGTGTGATGTGGGGTGTCTATGCATGTGTGTTTGGAAGGAGGGAGATGAAGGAATCTCCTCGGGTGGGCTCCCCATCACATCTCCATCCCTGCGGTACCCACTGTCCCCCCTCATACATCTGAATTTCATCCACATTAAACAGTTCCTTTGAAACCAAGTGCATCCTGGGAAAGACTTGGAAGTCATTTACACCTTTGGATGCACTACTCCGCTTTTATGAAAAGGTTTCTTTCCCCTTAATTAAAGGAATGCTACTTCTCTTGGGAGAATCAGATGGCTAACCAACATTGAGTATTTCCATGAAAAGAAGATCTGGGTGGGAGGAATCAGGGAGAATTTCAGCAAAGGAGAGGAGAGTGTGATAGCATGTGTCTGATGGGTGGGGACAGGCAGCACTGGGAAGGAAAAGACATGCTGAAAAGAAAACAGGAAGAAGGTTCCAGTAACATACTTTGCTTTCTTTAAATTTTGTCTGGGTTTGTTAACAATTTCACACACTAAAAATCATTTTATCTCTCCTGACATGGATGGAGTATGTTGCTAATGTCTGGTCTAAAGGAATCCTTCTAAGGATTGGTATCTATCAATACCTATATATCATGCATTGGGATAGACAGAAAGTTTTGGTCATTTCTTTTTCCTAGTGGAATACAAAGAGGGTTCTCAGCTCATAATATATTTCTTGCCCTGTGAACGCAGTAAGAATGCCCATATTTGTGCTGGACTAAGCCGTGTTCTAACACGTGGCTGTGCTTCAGCAAATGTCAAGCTTAAAAACAGAAGTAGACGTGGTAGAGAGGGCTGGCCAATTACATTGTGATCTGAAAACACCAGTGATTTATTAGTTGCTGTTAGCTAACCAGCTGATCTCTATTTGATCTGTGTATTTATTAGTTATAAGTATTATGCAAGCACGCATTGTTCTACTACAGAAACTGTTTTTTCCACCTCTGCCTTGTCTCTTTATAGGAGAATACAATAGAGTAATTTGCATTGTGATTACTTTTTAAAAAATAAATCCTGCAACCAGAACTGAATTTCACACTGCGTTTCAACCTCGAAAGGAACAGAACTCTGAAACGAATACACAAAGTGCAAAAATTTCCATATTCAGGTTAATGTTTAGCAACAGAAAAGAATAACTTTTGTTTATCTCTGAGAACAGCTTCCTTCATCTAAACAAATGACCAGAATAAGATTAAGAAAAACCTGTTTTGGTTTCTTAGATACACACACATATTCCAATTTCCTTTTGCACAATGACTTTTATGCAAATGTGTACCACACAATCTCCTGACCTCTTTTGCCATCACACAGAGACAATGACAGTTCAATAATTGAAATGGTACATATCTGGTATATTTGATTTTAAATTGCAAAGTTGGACTCAGGCCTATTGAAATGAAAATGCTTGTGATTCTCTGTTAATTCCAAACTGATCGGGTTATTATTTCCTACTAGTAAAAAAAATAAATAAAAATGGCAGAAAGGGCAGGTAAAGCTAATTATTCTATTTTTTTTTTATTTCCTTGCCACATTCTTTTCCCAATGTGGCCTCTTGTATCCTCTACCATGACCCTCCCCCCCACCTTGATTTTAGTTCTTAACCCGGATTCTTTCATCCATAACACGGATAATGAGAAAACTCCAAAAATGTTCCTTGGGGGAACGTTACACTAAAATTTACCTAGGACTAAATCCCACATGTCTTCCTTTGCTCACCATGGAGACAAGAGATTCATTCACTGCCCTCAGCCAATTTGAAATCCAAATACGAAAACAGCATTATGGAATTCAGACAGACTATTCTCCTTCACAACTAGCAGATGCAGGAAGAAAAAAAAAAAAACGCTAGTATAATTAAGCTTCTGACTTTGAATCAGCAAACCTGTGAGACCTCACTTAAAAATATATATAATTTTATAAAAGCAGGTGAAGCACAGGTGTGGCAAGTGACTTTGCACGCCCTGCACAGGCTTGGTGGTCGACTAGTCAGCTGGCCAGAAAAGTCTTGGCCATGCTCAGCCAAGAACGGGGTAAACTGTGCATCTGAGCCATTGCCAAAGTCATCTTTGTTCTTCCTCAGTTTGAATGTGTCATGCTAAGTGGATTTCATATCTTTTTCAGAAAAAGACTGGGATCGCTTAAGGGGTAGACCAAATGGCAATGCATTTGTTTTAAAAATGAGGGTTGGGAGTAAAGAAGTTTCTTTAGTACATTTCTCAGTTTATGCATTAGGGCCATTATTCATCCTACAAATATTTATTGAGGACTCATTATGTGAATATCAATTGACAAAAATTTGTAGAGGATGTGAAGGCATGAAATTAGAAAAACGTAATCAAATCTAATAAAGTGGTGAGCTGAGAAACACTGTTTCAGCATTTTATTTATACAGTAACAGACACACACACACACACACTCTACCCGGCAACCCTGACTGCAGCCATCTGTGCATTCAGTATTTACTAACCTCAATTGAAATATACTTTCCTACATTAAAGGTGAAGATTAAGGGTGATCTGCAATGTCATTTTATTGTTTGAATTTCCAAGCCCAGTTTTGCTTCGTCATTCAAATTTCTGGAGGAAAAATCAAAATTTAATAGTGCTGAGTGCTTTGGAGAAGTTTGCTTGAAGAAGTGAGAAAGTTTCTCTCGACAATAACAAAATTCCTTTTGAAAATATTCTAAGAGGAACAGTACTGCCAAAAAACGAATACAGCTTTGTTTGTTTTTGCAGTCATCGCCAGCCATGGACATAAAGGTATTCGTTTTTTTTTTTTTTTTTTTTTCAGTCCATATGGAAAGATCATCAACACATTCTGCCTCTGGGTTCTTTGCCAAAATACCATTACCCACAAGCCTTCTACCTTCAACATGAAAGGAAAGGTGTTGTTCTGGTCGAATAAAGAAATAATTTTTACTGGCCTACATCTAATGTTAAAGCTGCCTAAATCCTGCCAAATACATTAAAACAACATCTGTAAAACAGATTTTCATTAAATTGATCAGTTTAAAAGTTAAGCAGCTAGGCAGATGATGCTTTTAAGCTAACCCTTAACCTTTAACCTTTAACCTCCTGAAGCTGGAATAAGGACACACACTTTCTGGAGGTCATACTGCTTCAGGGTGACAATGCGAGAGGTAAAGCGGTCTATTCAAATTGCCCTGACACATCACCACATCTGTAGTATTCTGAATCAATACATTGTCAATGAGAAGGGCTGTTTTCTCCCAGTTCTGTGTTTGTCTTTTAACTGCTACTTGTCACTATCCCTTCAAGTCGGAATAATTCACGACACAAAAGGATGTAAATTAAACTCCTAATGAAAATGAATTTTATATAGGAGATTATTGTCTAGTCATTAACTCAGAAACTATTTTAAGTCAAGTTGTAATATTTTAGCCATATTACAAGCCATCACTTTTTTTTTCCCAGGCCTAGGCCAATTTGTTAGGGTCTCATTTAAAAGCAATTAATGTTACTTATGAAGCAATTTTATTTTGCCAACACCAGCCGACCAAGCTTGCTAATATCCTCATTACTGTCCTTGAAAATCCTCTAGATCTGACTCATACAGTGTCTGTAAATCAGTTCACAAGCAGGATTCTCAGCTCACTGCTACTCTGAAGTAATTTTTCTAGTTACTGCCAGAAATAATATAAGCTCCTTGAAGGATCATGCAAAATATTATTGTTCAATTGCCCAATACAATTTCAATAGCTCAAATATCTATCTCTTCAATCTTCATTGAATTCAAGGTAAGTTTGCTCAAAGTGTGTTTTTGTTTGCTGACCAGTTTTAGATACTACATCACAAGGCCACTTGGGTATTTAAGAGATAATCAAATAAAGCAGCTGAGGGAAAGTAAACTGGAGTATAACGTAACATTTTTAAGGTAAGAGTACATAAAACCTTTGGTTCTGGGATCTAAGGCTCTCTCTGCTTTTAGGCCCTTTTTGTAAGTTTTATCTCATTTGGTTGTTACACATTCATAGATAATAGCCAGCTCTCTCTGAAAAGGAACTTCCAGGGTAACCCTGGCATCAAGCAAACTGCTCTGCAGACAGCGAGCATGCAAACAGTCCATACTCACGGAAGGGATGGAGAAACTGAATACCCACATATACACGTATAAATAATCATCAATTAGATTAAATAACTTTTCCTGAGAAAATAAACAGTAACACTCTACCTTTTTTTAGCCTCTCACACGAGATTAATAAAACAGAAAAATTGGTACATTTATATCTTCTATTCACAACATGTTAATTTAAAGTGTTGGAGGAGCTTCGTGAATATAAACACAGTTCATGAATATTCCATATAGCTCCCAGGGTCAAGATCTATTATTTATACAAACTGAATGTTTATTTTTTTTTCTCCTAGGTATTCTGAAAGTTTTAATAGGTCAGGTATCAACAGAAGAAAAGTTGACAATTGAATGGCTGTCTACTGTTGCCGTAAAAGCTATGAATTGTAAGACAATTAATCCGTTATATTATATTTTCAATACCATCAGCTTAGATGCTTTCCATCTTGTGTTAGGGCCTGTACTCCCCTCAAACTGTGTAACCAAAATCTAATGCTTTCATTATTGATCCCCGGGAGCACCGACATCCCAGGGACCACGCTAACAAATTCTCACACCGTGTCTTCGGGTTTTCACGCTCGGTACATCAATCCAGCATCCGAACTTCAAGTAACAGCACAAACAAACAGTGTCAGGCCAACTCAAATGGACTCCTGCACCTGCTCTAGACAGCCACGATCTGCTCTTTTTTGTTGTCTGTTTACAGTTTTGAGAAGAGCATTCGAAGCACCATAGGTATTATAATCGCTGGTTGACTTCTGATAGTAGAGTTATCTCTGATTTCTAGGATAAATCAATAAATAACACTTGCAAAATGGATTTTGTAATCATATTTAGAGCTTGTTACAATGACTAATGGTTTGCAATACTTTCTGAATTTTAATATCCTCTAGACAAAAGAAGTTTTTAATAAGTTACCAAGTTATTCATCATAGAAATGAATCTGTTCCATTTGTACATGAACCAAGACAATCAAGCCAATCCAGTAAACAAACTGCAGAAAATAAGTTTACCAGTAATCAGGGTTTAGGAAAAGTCAAGACAAGGTATGTAACAAACAATGTTCATCACTTGTCCTGTGTTCATTCCATCTGCCTTGGGGTTTTTTTCCCCCACAATATTAAAAGTGTGTTTACTATTTAATGA